>NC_092153.1:2974933-3037433 GCF_045791955.1 Oncorhynchus clarkii lewisi
GAGAGACATCATCATCATCATCATCACTATAACCCTGACTGACTGGACTACAGTCACACAACCTGGGAGAGACATCATCATCATCATCATCACTATAACCCTGACTGACTGGACTACAGTCACACAACCTGGGAGAGACATCATCATCGTCATCATCATCACTATAACCCTGACTGACTGGACTACAGTCACACAACCTGGGGAGAGACATCATCATCATCATCATTACCACTATAACCCTGACTGACTGGACTACAGTCACACAACCTGGGGAGAGACATCATCATCATCACTATAACCCTGACTGACTGGACTACAGTCACACAACCTGGGAGAGACATCATCATCATCATCATCACTTGAGCACCAACCTGAGTCGTATTACCAAAGACAGTACAGTATGACGATAGGCAGAAACTGCTTCTCCAATAGAAACCCATGGTCACGCGTCTAAGTGTGAAACACGTTATCTGTTGTAACGGTCGTCTCGTGCCAAACTGCACATCTGCATGCCGTCAAATCAAAACCCTCCTTTAATATTAAGTTGTTTTTGAGGAAAATAAAACTTTTTTTCTATCTCATGAGGTTGGAGTGTTGTGGATTATTCCATGTTGAAGGCCCAGTTCACTATCAAACTCACTATCAACAGTGGCAAAGTGTTTCTCCAAAATGGCCGC
This sequence comes from Oncorhynchus clarkii lewisi, assembly GCF_045791955.1. Lineage (NCBI taxonomy): Eukaryota > Metazoa > Chordata > Actinopteri > Salmoniformes > Salmonidae > Oncorhynchus > Oncorhynchus clarkii. Next base: position 2,975,611 of record NC_092153.1, read on the forward strand.
CAAGTCACCTGACAAGTCACCTGACCGCTCAACTGACACATCAGATGGTCACCAGCTGACCATATTAAAGATGGCCACCATACAGACACACTACACCAGACATTGTTTGGTAGCCATCAGAGAACTCTCCAGAATGCCTTCTTGACTAAGCGAGTGTTATCTGTGTCCTGTGCTATATTAAGGACATACTGCTAATAGATTGTAGAACCCATGTTGTTTGATAATGTTAACTAGTAGACTTTAGCATATGGTTTGCTAGGGCCCATTCAGGTATGTATTGATCCAAGGACCACGTGTTGTGGTTCACATTATGCTACTTATGGTCCTTTATGTTTAGTGTATATATATTTATATTTATGAGATGAGACAGGGACTCAGGTCACATATCAATCTAGATAGACAGATAAGTGATTTCACAGCCTGAACACACGTCTGCAACATGATCCGGAACCCTCACGTCTGCAACATGATCCGGAACCCTCACGTCTACAACATGATCCAGAACCCTCACGTCTGCAACATGATCCAGAACCCTCACGTCTACAACATGATCCAGAGCCCTCACGTCTACAACATGATCCGGAACCCTCACGTCTGCAACATGATCCAGAACCCTCACGTCTACAACATGATCCAGAACCCTCACGTCTACAACATGATCCAGAACCCTCGCGTCTACAACATGATCCAGAACCCTCGCGTCTACAACATGATCCAGAACCCTCGCGTCTACAACATGATCCAGAACCCTCACGTCTACAACATGATCCAGAACCCTCACGTCCACAGCTGAGAAGCATCGTCATCTGTCCGTACGACCAGAATAAGTTCTAGCAGTTCAGTTCCAAGCACGAGAGGAGTTCTAGAATGTTTCCCGTGATGATGTAACGACAGTGCAGATGTAAAACTGTCAGGTCCCTCCCTCCTCCTTCACATGTACCATTACCAACCCCCTGTATTACCAACCCTCTAGTCTGGCACACAGCCTACTACAGACTATTAATACCTGCTCTGTGTTCCAAATGGCACACCCTATATAGGGCACTATTCAGACTCATTTACACCTGCTGGCTACCACAACGGACACAGAGGTCGAGGGGTTAAATATGTGTCTATCGACATGCTGTTAAAGGTCAGGTTATTAGTGTGTGGCTAAGGAGTGCCTGACCAGAGGGCGTACCTCAATAGTCTAGACGGGCTTCCTTTCTCTCCTCAGGGGATCAATTCATCCAAATCAGCACTTGTTTTCAGACAGAATGAATGTCAGATGAACTAAGAGTACATTCTAAATGACACCCTATTCCCTATATAGTGCACTACTTTTGACCAGGACTAATTTTGAGCAGCCCTATAGGCCCTGGTTAAAAGTAGTGCACTATCCCCTATAGGCCCTGGTTAAAAGTAGTGCACTATCCCCTATAGGCCCTGGTTAAAGGGAGTGCACTATCCCCTATAGGCCCTGGTTAAAGGGAGTGCACTATCCCCTATAGGCCCTGGTTACTGGTAGTGTACTACATTAGGAATAGGGTGCCACTTAAGACGCACCCTGTCTATCTAAGATGAGGTCATCAGCTTCCAGAGCAGGGAGCCTGATGAGGCCTGATGCTGGCTCTGGTTTCATTAATTACTGGAATTGATTTGGCCAAGTGCATCTGCCGCTCTCTGTTCAGTGCGCTTTCTGCTTATGCAGTGGTCTCTGCTCAGTTTGGCAGCTGCGCGTGTGAGAGGGAGAAGCCTGTGTGCTTCGCGATTTACCGGATCTTTTTTTTCTGCAGTTTTAATTGAAGATCACTCCGCGACCCTCACGATGCAGCGCTGTAGTTCAGCAGCAGATGATGCGCCGTCAGCCAATGACTCGGTATTCTCACTCGCCAGCTGTCATCAAATGTAGTCAAGCTAGCCATACATTCCGACAGCTCAATCGTCATTAAACTGAAATACAGCGATGAGTTTCTCTCTCTTTCATACAAACTTATAACGAGGAGCACCCACAATTTCTTTTGTGTGTGGAAGTGCTTAGTAATGAGTCTCGCATAAGGAACAAATTAATTAAACGACATGTCCTGAGCAAACATCCACAGCATGATGGTAAACCCAGGGAGGTCTTTCAGAGCAGGGCTGAATGCTTCAGGAAAAGTTAACTAGCTTGTTGTCATTTTATAACAGAAATAAGGGAGTACTAACTAACTCTCATAGTAGTTGATGTGAGTTTCTCTTTCAAACAATCCCCCGGCCTTGTACACAGCCAATAGCTAACCATCGTCAAAGCAAGTTAGCTAGCTACTGATAGTGCAACCCTAAGTAACAGTAAAGATGAAAACAAGTCATCATTTTTATTCTTTACTGGAATAAACTGATTGAAGCAAGACGCTGTTTGAGGCAAACCCACACACAGTTCTGGTTTGCTCATCTACAGCAGGAAGCGGTCCTGTTTGGCACCACATACTGATGTGAGTCAGGGTTCTCAACTCTAGATTACTTACAAAAAACAAGTACAGAAAAAGTTTCAAGGCTGAGAATGACCTCAGTGTTACACTGTCTAAAAACAGAGCCCAGAATAGACATGTTGCTGTTAAAATACATTACATCTTTTATATTCTGAACTGGAATAAACTGATTGATCACATCACACAGATATAGAGCAGAAAAGGACTGTGTGTGTGTTTTCTGGTCTATATCTGTGTGATGTGATCAATCCGTTTATTCCAGTTCAGAATATAACATGACTTGAATTTTAACAGCAACAGTTCCAACCTAGACTTTCATTCAACAATAATTTCTACAGTAAGATGTACCGTAGGCCTGATCATTTGTACAGTAAGATGTACTGTAGGCCTGATCCTTTTTACAGTAAGATGTACCGTAGACCTGATCCTTTGTACAGTAAGATGTACCGTAGGCCTGATCATTTCTACAGTAAGATGTACCGTAGACCTGATCCTTTTTACAGTAAGATGTACCGTAGGCCTGATCATTTTTACAGTAAGATGTACCGTAGGCCTGATCCTTTTTCGTCTTCATCTGTACTGTTACTTAGGGTTGCACGATCAAAAAGTGTGTCTGTTCTGCATCTGTGTGATGTGATCAATCAGTTTGTTCCAGTTCAGTATTTATTGAATTTTAACAGCAACAGTTCCAACCTAGACAGATATGTGTTTTAATGGTGTTTGTCTATATTGCATTTGTTTTAGGTATAATGGCAATGAAATGTACCGATATGTATAGTTGCGTATTTTCCTAAGCTTGGGTCCCAGGAAAACAGAATTTAGTGGGTTATTAATGTCCATTAACTATCTGGCCTGGTTGAGAGCAGAGAGCAACAGGCCCTGCTGTGCCTCATGCACCAGTGTGATGATGACTCAGGGAGTTTTACTCCAGTAGTTGAACATGACCCTGCCTGCCTCACGTCCTCCCTAACACACACACACACACACACACACACTGAAACAAAGAGCAACCACACTATAATACTGTTTCCACAGCAGTAGAGAGAAGACTGTGACTCAACACTGTAATCACAGGTTGACTACAACACACACATCACCAACCTGATTCCAGTTCTTATGTAGGCCTGGATCTTATCACTATTAAATACAAAATAAAGGCAAGGGACAATGTTTCAAATGTCAATGAACCTGTGACCTTTGACCTGTGACCTGGCCCGTGAATAGCAGCACAGCACACAAACTTTCCACAAAACAGTAGAAAGAAAATCCAAACCACAACTACATTAGGCCTATAGTTTATAGTCGGTTGACTTGACAGTGCTGTGACAACACATCTGTGTGTTCGTGTCACTCAGTATGAGCGGCCAGCTAATGGTCGGTCATAGAGGCTCCAGTGTTTCAACACACAAAAGCACCTCTACGGTCACGTGAAGCGTTCCCGGAACAATGGGTTGACAGAGAGACAGATGCGCTGTTGATTTTAGGAAAACAAACTGCCCGTTTGTCTGTTCCCATTTGATTCCCTTGACCTTCTACTGTCTGTCACACAACATGTCCTGGACATCATGACGAAATCAACATGTTGTGTACAAATACGTCAGAGAGAGAGAAAAAAAAACACGTTACACCGAAACGTCCATAGATAAAACGTATATCCAAAAACATAATAAAATAATATGCTTTATGTCATAGGCCCCTATATAATTATTTATGTCTAACTTCCTTATGCCGAATTAACAAATCACCATACTACACGATAATATAACACTAGCGGGGATTATGACGTCGTTTCATTTCCCCCTCCGTCTCAGTAACGGTCCTCGATCGACCACCACTATAATAACCACTTACCAAGAATCGCAAAGCAGGCGATCCCGACAAGGAATGGACATGTTCGAGTCATGTTTCAAGTCCAGAGTTCAGTTTAATGGATAGCACACACCGCTTGTCCAAAGCAGCTGTCCAGGCAGTGCAACAACAACCCCGAAAAGTAAAAATCGACCTTCCTTTTCCTGTTATTCTGTCCCCTTTTATATGGCGGTTATTTAATATTTTTTCATATTCTTGGTCCTGTTTTCGGAGCAGGTTGCAGAAGTCAGACAGTATCGCTCCCTTTCATGTCCTTAATACCAGGAGGGAACGTCCAGTCACGTGAACCAAGCTTTAGAACCACCCAGCACCGTCACGTGAGGCAGCCAGCGACACCCTCTTATTACAGCCCGATGGCGACCGACACCTCCCCTCCCTGACACAACTCAGTACTGTGCTACTACTGGAAAACCCTGCTCAAATCAGAATCTACTGTAAAATACTGTATCATAGAATGTGTTATTTCGTTTTGGATATTTGAAAACGTCAGCTAAAAACAACAGCTATTTATAGGCCAAAGGGAGGCCCCTAGCAACCCCAAATAGGAAAAAACATATGTACATAGCAGATAAACAAGTACTAATGATCTAGTAGATGTGTTTTATGTTGCGTTAACTATGAATACTGCTGTCTTGGCTCACTTGGAAAATATGTCAATGTGACCTGTCTGGTTAAATAAAGGATGGTGGCCAATGTTTTACAACTTGTCTGTGATCTATGTGGAGAGATATAAAACCCGGTGTCTTATAGTAGAGAGGAAAGGCAGACAGCAGTAGTCAGTGTCTTGTAGTAAAGAGGAAAGGCAGACAGCAGTAGTCAGTGTCTTATAGTAGAGAGGAAAGGCAGACAGCAGTAGTCAGAGTCTTATAGTAGAGAGGAAAGGCAGACAGCAGTAGTCAGAGTTATGGTAAAGAGGAAAGGCAGACAGCAGTAGTCAGTCTTATAGTAAAGAGGAAAGGCAGACAGCAGTAGTCAGTGTCTTATAGTAAAGAGGAAAGGCAGACAGCAGTAGTCAGTCTTATAGTAGAGAGGAAAGGCAGACAGCAGTAGTCAGAGTCTTATAGTAGAGAGGAAAGGCAGACAGCAGTAGTCAGAATCTTATAGTAGAGAGGAAAGGCAGACAGCAGTAGTCAGAGTCTTATAGTAGAGAGGAAAGGCAGACAGCAGTAGTCAGAGTCTTATAGTAAAGAGGAAAGGCAGACAGCAGTAGTCAGTGTCTTATAGTAGAGAGGAAAGGCAGACAGCAGTAGTCAGAGTCTTATGGTAAAGAGGAAAGGCAGACAGCAGTAGTCAGTGTCTTATAGTAGAGAGGAAAGGCAGACAGCAGTAGTCAGAGTCTTATAGTAAAGAGGAACGGCAGTGAGACTGAGCCATGTGAGGAGCCAGGTCAGGGAAGAGTACCGCCCTGGGCAGTCAGCTGACTATTTCGGTGTTTCAGATGGCACCCTATCCCTATATTTTGCACTACTTTTGACCAGAGCACTATGGATCCTATGGACTCTGTTCAAACGTAGTGCACTATATAGGGTGTCATTTGGGGTGTATACCAACTTTCTCTCTCTCTAGCAATTGAGGAGGGGGTGCCGGAACCTGGGAAGGAATGAGTGAAGCCATGAATGCCTGGACTTCCAGTCGTACTGTTACTCTGACCTTCATCACTACAACACTACATAGTTTTATGTTGACCTCCTATCACAGCACCCTATTCCCTATAGGGGCTCTGGTGAAAAGTAGTGCACTAAATAGGGACTAAGGTGCCGTTTGGGATATAAGCAATATCAAGGCGAGATTTGAGACAACTGGTGCCTCGCCTTCAGTTAGTTTGACTTTATCTCGTCTTCATCCGTCTATTCCAGGGATCATCAACTAGATTCAGATGCGGGCTGATAATACAAATATTTGTAGACTGCAATTTGGCAGTAAGAATCCCAAACATATATTTAAAATCAAATCAAATTTTATTTGCCACCTGCGCCGAATACAACTGGTGTAGACTTCCCTGTGAAATGCTTGATTACAAGCCCCTAACCAAAAAATAATGGTAACAAGAGGAATGAAATACACAATGGAGCTATATACAGGAAGTACCAGATCAATGTGGAGCTCCATACAGGAAGTACCAGATCAACGTGGAGCTATATACAGGAAGTACCAGATCAACGTGGAGCTATATACAGGAAGTACCAGATCAATGTGGAGCTATATTCAGGAAGTACCAGATCAATGTGGAGCTCCATACAGGAAGTACCAGATAAACGTGGAGCTATATACAGGAAGTACCAGATCAACATGGAGCTATATACAGGAAGTACCAGATTAATGTGGAGCTCCATACAGGAAGTACCAGATCAATGTGGAGCTCCATACAGGAAGTACCAGATCAATGTGGAGCTCCATACAGGAAGTACCAGATCAATGTGGAGCTCCATACAGGAAGTACCAGATCAATGTGGAGCTACATACAGGAAGTACCAGATCAATGTGGAGCTCCATACAGGAAGTACCAGATCAATGTGGAGCTCCATACAGGAAGTACCAGATCAATGTGGAGCTCCATACAGGAAGTACCAGATCAATGTGGAGCTCCATACAGGAAGTACCAGATCAATGTGGAGTTCCATACAGGAAGTACCAGATCAATGTGGAGCTCCATACAGGAAGTACCAGATCAATGTGGAGCTATATACAGGAAGTACCAGATCAACGTGGAGCTATATACAGGAAGTACCAGATCAACGTGGAGCTATATACAGGAAGTACCAGATCAATGTGGAGCTATATACAGGAAGTACCAGATCAATGTGGAGCTATATACAGGAAGTACCAGATCAATGTGGAGCAATATACAGGAGTACCAGATCAATGTGGCGCTATATACAGGAAGTACCAGATCAATGTGCAGAGGTACGAGCTATTTGAGGTAGATATGTACATGAAGGCAGGTTAAGTGACAAGGCATCATAGATAATAAGATTGAAATGTGTAAAAGTGTGTTCTGTGTGTGCGGGTTTTATTTGACCAAAACAACATGGTTGATTTCTTCAGGGGTCCTGGCCAGTAAGGTTGATTTCTTCAGGGGTCCTGGTCAGTAAGGTTGATTTCTTCAGGGGTCCTGGTCAGTAAGGTTGATTTCTTCAGGGGTCCTGGTCAGTAAGGTTGATTTCTTCAGGGGTCCTGGCCAGTAAGGTTGATTTCTTCAGGGGTCCTGGCCAGTAAGGTTGATTTCTTCAGGGGTCCTGGCCAGTAAGGTTGATTTCTTCAGGGGTCCTGGCCAGTAAGGTTGATTTCTTCAGGGGTCCTGGCCAGTAAGGTTGATTTCTTTAGGGGTCCTGGCCAGTAAGGTTGATTTCTTCAGGGGTCCTGGCCAGTAAGGTTGATTTCTTCAGGGGTCCTGGCCAGTAAGGTTGATTTCTTTAGGGGTCCTGGCCAGTAAGGTTGATTTCTTCAGGGGTCCTGGCCAGTAAGGTTGATTTCTTCAGGGGTCCTGGCCAGTAAGTTTGTTGAGAATGTAGGGGTGGTGGTGTGATAAGAGGACTACTCTAAACGCAACACTTACAAGCAGCAGCAGCTCCTCTGACTCATCACTAAGCCACATACATCCTGTTCTGTTGGGAGGAGTGGAGGGGCAGCCTCACTGAAGATGAGAACCGCAATAGTTTAAAATACTTAGCTTTTCTGTACTTGTGAAATAATTTAATTATTCAAATAGCAAACTGCTGGTAAACAGACTTAGTTTTAGTTGAGATGGAGAGGAGACAAGAGCCTGGCCTGGAGCCATGCCCTGTCAGCCTGGCCTAGAGCCATGCACTGTCAGCCTGTAGCCTGGCCTAGAGCCATGCACTGTCAGCCTGGAGCCATGCCCTGTCAGCCTGGCCTGGAACCATGCCCTGTCAGCCTGGCCTAGAGCCATGCACTGTCAGCCTGTAGCCTGGCCTAGAGCCATGCACTGTCAGCCTGTAGCCTGGCCTAGAGCCATGCACTGTCAGCTTGTAGCCTGGCCTAGAGCCATGCAGTGTCAGCCTGTAGCCTGGCCTAGACCATGCCCCGTCAGCCTGTAGCCTGGCATAGAGCCGTGCACTGTCAGCCTGTAGCTTGGCCTAGAGCCATGCACTGTCAGCCTATAGCCTGGCCTAGAGCCATGCACTGTCAGCCTATAGCCTGGCCTAGAGCCATGCACTGTCAGCCTATAGCCTGGCCTAGAGCCATGCACTGTCAGCCTGGCCTAGAGCCATGCACTGTCAGCCTGTAGCCTGGCCTAGAGCCGTGCACTGCCAGCCTGTAGCCTGGCCTAGAGCCATGCACTGCCAGCCTGTAGCCTGGCCTAGAGCCATGCACTGCCAGCCTGTAGCCTGGCCTAGAGCCATGCACTGCCAGCCTGTAGCCTGGCCTAGAGCCATGTACTGTCAGCCTGTAGCCTGGCCTAGAGCCATGCACTGTCAGCCTGTAGCCTGGCCTAGAGCCATGCACTGTCAGCCTGTAGCTCCCTCCATAGACACACAGAAACATCATGTTGGTGAACACAGTTGAAAGGATTAACAGAGAACACTTGAGATTCAGTCGAGGATTTCTTCTCACAAGGTCAACCAACTACTCAGTCACACCACTATGTTACACACAACTCCTCAATCCATTTGATGTTCACACCATGAATTAACTCTTCATTAAATATCAATTTATTCATGTTTCCTTTCTCTCTCTTACAAAGAATACAATCTGGTCTACAAAATTCAGAGCGTGGAAAGTGTTGGTCAAAATACAGGAGAGTGTCCCCCGACCCAAAAGCATCCCTCCCCTCGTCACTCCTTGTAATCGGTATCCATGTGAACCCCCCCCAACATGTTCCTGTACCCTGTCTGACAACACTGCCACAGTGTTACCCCAGGCCGGTACATGTTATGTTACCTCACAGAAAAAACCTGAATAATCAACAGGAGCTAAACTACAGTGGAACTGAGACTGAGACAGATAGACGTGGACAGACCCCCCCCCCCCCCCCACCCGACCCAAAACAACACATTTGAGAAAGTGCTACGTTGTTCTCGTTGTTAGCGTCGTCAGCGGATGATGTGTGCCGGCCGGCCTTCCACCCACCAGACAGACTCCTCCAGCCCCAGGACCCAGCCTGCTCTGAGTCCCCCAATGAGGGTGGTGTTGGCTGGGCTGGTGTTGGACCAGGTTGGGCTCTGGCCTCAGAAGCAGGGGGGGGAGGGGTGGTGAGGGGGTGGGGTGGGGCAGTTCAAGGAGAGATGGGGCTATATCAGGGCCAGCTGATGCTGACTCGCTGAGCCCACTGGCAGGGCACCGGAGGGGTGGAGGATGGAGGTCGTGCCCCCCTCAGGCCACATAGTGGTACTGGTTGGGACTCTCCTTGTCTCTCTCCATGTAGTCTCTGTCAATCAGCGACTCAATCCGCTTCTTCAGGTCTCCAGGCTGAGGAGAGAGAACACACAGAGGAATGACAGAGGAGAGAGAACACACAGAGGAATGAACACACAGAGGAATGAACACACAGAGGAATGACAGAGGAGAGAGAACACACAGAGGAGAGAGAACACAGAGAGGAATGACAGAGAGAGAACACACACAGGAGAGAGAACACAGAGAGGAATGACAGAGAGATAACACACACAGGAGAGAGAACACACAGAGGAATGACAGAGAGAACACACAGAGGAGAGAGAAAACAGAGGAGAGAGAACACACAGGAGAGAGAACAGAGGAATGACAGAGGAGAGAGAACACACAGAAGAGAGAGAGAACACAGAGGAATGACAGAGGAATGAGAGGAATGAACACACAGAGAGAGGAATGAACACACAGAGGAGAGAGAAGAGAAGACACAGAGGAGAGAGAAGAGAAGACACAGAGGAGAGAGAAGAGAAGACACAGAGGAGAGAGAAGACACAGAGGAGAGAGAAGACACAGAGGAGAGAGAAGACACAGAGGAGAGAGAAGACACAGAGGAGAGAGAAGACACAGAGGAGAGAGAAGACACAGAGGAGAGAGAAGACACAGAGGAGAGAGAAGACACAGAGGAGAGAGAACACAGAGGAGAGAGAACACACAGAGGAATGACAGAGGAGAGAGAACACACAGAGGAATGACAGAGGAGAGAGAACACACAGAGGAGAGAGAACACACAGAGGAGAGAGAACACACAGGAATGACACTGAAGGGTATGCAGCTTAGAGCTGAGGGTGTGCAGTGCAGTTTACTTGATGTGAATGACTGTTTGATGTGACTATATTTCAGGGTAGGAAAAAAGAACAAAAGCAATGAGAGAGAGAGAGTGAAAATGAAAGAGTACCTTGACGGGGAACTTGAGCTGGTTGTATAGTTCTGACACCAACAGGTTGTGGCCCAGGGTTTTCCTCATCTTCATGATGCGGACAACGGCCGCGTCGATCTGGTACTGTCTGTCCTGAAACACACGCTCTGTGGTGCTCACCTGCTCCTCTACCTGGACACACACACACAGACACACAGAAACATCAACACACGCTCTGTCTGTGGTGGTCACCTGCTCCCCTACCTGGACACACACACCAACACAACTGTAATTCACCATTTATTTTCTGTGAACGTTTCACTTCCTGAATAAAATGACTCCAACTCAAGAGTTGACTGTGTGAATGCATGATGGCCACACTTCCTCCAATGATGGGAAAGGGAGGAACTCAAAACTTAGGCAATAAGATTTAACTGATGGGAACCTGGAGTGTCAACCCTCAGTGGAAAGCACCATTATATGGATGAATTAGTCTGATATAACAGACACAATGATTAGAGTCATCACTCCTTTCTGTTCAACAGGCAGGCACAGACTTGACAATGTACCGTTTCCTTCACAGAGACAGAGAGGTGTTAACCCTACCGTTTCCTTCAGAGAGCGAGACAGGTGTTAACCCTACCGTTTCCTTCACAGAGAGCGAGACAGGTGTTAACCCTACCGTTTCCTTCACAGAGACAGAGAGGTGTTAACCCTACCGTTTCCTTCACAGAGAGCGAGACAGGTGTTAACCCTACCGTTTCCTTCACAGAGAGCGAGACAGGTGTTAACCCTACCGTTTCCTTCAGAGACGTGTTAACCCTACCGTTTCCTTCACAGAGACATGTGTTAACCCTACCATTTCCTTCACAGAGATAGAGAGGTGTTAACCCTACCGTTTCCTTCACAGAGACAGAGAGGTGTTAACCCTACCGTTTCCTTCATCTGAATCTGGTTGATCTTGATGCGGAACAGTTTGTGTCTGAAGTCGTTGTTGAAGTTGAAGCGGTCTCCGTCTTCTATGTCCTTCCCCCGGGGACCCTTATTGAGGACGCGCGCCTTCCCACAGGCCAGAGACTGCAGGGTACGCCTCAACTCACCCTCCTCTGGGGACGGAACGGGGACACAGATCACGGTTACACTACTTCCATATACATCAAGTTCAATTGGAGAAATGACGTGCATTTCATGAATGAGCCAAAATGTTATTTACCCCAAATACGCAATGAGATTAATGTAGAAGAGAGATAGAGGTGATTAGAAGGGCACTCAACATGGACGGACGGCACCGACACGAAATCACTGATGACTGCTTAAAAGAAATGGATAAGACTGCAGGAGCTGTACTGTTAGAATTCAGTGCAGCCTTTGATATTATTGACCCTAACCTGTTGTTGAGAAATACCTATGATATGGCAATCGAATAGAACCTTCTCTAATGCCAAACATGTAAAGTGTGGTGTACCGCAGGGCCGCTCTCGAAGTCCTCTACTTTTTTTTCCAATACTGAACAAAGAATAAAACGCAACAAGTGTTGGTTCCATGTTTCATGAGCAGAAATAAGAGCCCAGAAATTTTTCATAACCACAAAAGAGCGTATTGCTCTAGGTCACATGGGGAGGTGCCGTTGATTAATTTGTTGGGTTTGCTGTCCACTTGCTCTCCAAAAGACAGAAGAGTTCCATGCAGTCATGGCTCTGTATAAATTCTGTACATTTCATTTGTTCTGGACCTGGGGACTCTGAAAATACCCCTGGTGGCATCTCTGGTGTAAGTTGACGAAGCAAACAATTTGGAATTTCCAACACAATGTGTTTTTATAAAAACAAGAAGTAATGCAGTCAGTGTTTCCTCAACTCTCAGCCAAGAGAGACTGGCGTGCATAGTATTAATATCAGCCCTCTGGTTACAATGAAGAGCAAGACTACATGTTAATGTTTAAAATGTTGGTACATTGTAAAAATCAGTCTGTAATGTCTTTTTCATTGTGTCGGAGCCCAGTAACACTAGCTGCCGCCATTGGCATCGGCTGAAGGGGATCAGAATCAATCTAAACTAGAGATAAATAAGGAGAGTAGTTAGATTAATCTAAAGGAAAGGACCAGAGAAAATTAATGTACACCTTTTTGTACCTATGAAGACAGACAGTCAGACAGAGGGAGAAGCTGTACCTATGAAGACAGTCAGACAGAGGGAGAAGCTGTACCTATGAAGACAGTCAGATAGACAGAGGGAGAAGCTGTACCTATGAAGACAGTCAGACAGTCAGAGGGAGAAGCTGTACTTATGAAGACAGATAGACAGAGGGAGAAGCTGTACCTATGCCAGTGGCTGATTTGATCTCCTCCACACTGAACTCCTCCCCCTCGTTGAACATCAATAGCACCAACGTCTGGAACAGAGACACCTGCAGCTCCTTCTTACCCTGTAGACAGACACAGTTAGAGACACGTCTGGAACAGACACCTGCAGCTCCTTGGTAAAAGACGCATTAGAAATTTGACATTTCAAAGAACGCCGCCCATCTTCTAGGACAGTGTTGCTCTGGTCCTCACCTACCATTTCTATTGTATCCCAGCATATTTAACTTTGTGGGTATTTGAGGACCGGAGAAGCACTGTTCTGGGGAAACCTTTCAGTCTCACCTCTTTAAACTCAGTCTTCAGAACAGCGTGGCCCAGGGTGGGCTGCCACTGGAGCTTCCTGCCACTGTGTTTCCCCAGATAGAACAGCTTGAATACCTCCTGGAGCTTCACCATCTGGGAAGAGCGAGGAGGGAGGGAGGGGGAAGAGCGAGGAGGGAGGGAGGGGGAAGAGCGAGGGGCGAGGGGGAAGAGCGAGGGGCGAGGGGGAAGAGCGAGGGGCGAGGGGGAAGAGCGAGGGGCGAGGGGGAAGAGCGAGGGGCGAGGGGGAAGAGCGAGGGGCGAGGGGGAAGAGCGAGGGGCGAGGGGGAAGAGCGAGGGGCGAGGGGGAAGAGCGAGGGGCGAGGGGGAAGAGCGAGGGGCGAGGGGGAAGAGCGAGGGGGAAGAGGGAAGGGGAAGAGCGAGGGGGAAGAGGGAAGGGGAAGAGCGAGGGGGAAGAGCGAGGAGCGAGGGGGAAGAGGGAAGGGGAAGAGCGAGGAGGGAGGGGGAAGAGCGAGGAGGGAGGGGGAAGAGCGAGGAGGGAAGGGGAAGAGCGAGGAGGGAAGGGGAAGAGCGAGGAGGGAGGGGGAAGAGCGAGGAGGGAGGGGGGTGAGAGAAACTTTATTCAGGCTTCATAAAGCCTAGCATACACACCACCCAACCACACACAGACAGACATACCTCAGGGGGCAGGTGGACCTCCATAGGAGTGTAGGAGGGCCAGTAGCCCATGGTGAGGATGTTGACCGTCAGCTCCAGCTGGCTGGGCTCACTCTGGTTCTGGGTGTACTGGGGGAGACAGACAACCTGATTCAATACATTCATGTACTGGTGGACACAACCTTGTTCAATACTGGAATAGAATACATTAATGTCCTGTTGTGTGAGACAATCAAATCCTTCATTACTTGGAAAATGGTGTAAATTGAGAATTCCTTAATTCAAGAAATCATTTGAATCCACCTGGGAACAAATGTAAACATCATTGGACTACCCCAATTGGTAGAGATGTTATACATGATTCTCTGTGGTAAATCGATATATTACAGTAGTAATATTGCTCAGTGTTTGTGTCCTTTATCTTCCCATATTGGTATGAACCCGTTTCAACGATTGATTGCTATCTTTTGTCATCGCATTCTCTTACATCCGATAGAGCGTTGTTTGTGACTATCTCGCAAAAGGCTAATGGGATAGCTCCAAAGCAGTTTAGCTACAATAAGCTAAATGGGATAGCTCCAAAGCAGTTTAGCTACAATAAGCTAAATGGGATAGCTCCAAAGCAGTTTAGCTACAATAAGCTGTCTAACATGAGAAAATATTACCAAGGTGACATCTGCTGAATCCCACTTCTGCCACAAAACTGTCCGAATTAATCTAAACTAACAAAATGACGATTGACGTTGATGTCGATTAAGGCAGCCCCCCCCCCCCTCTCTGATTCAGAGGGGTTGGGTTAAATGTAGAAGACACATTTCAGTTGAATGCATTCAGTTGTACAGCTGACACACACACACAGTTGAAGTCGGAAGTTTACACGACACCATAGCCAAATACATTTAAATTTGTTTTTTCACAATTCCTGACATTTAATCCCAGTAAAAATTCCCTGTCCTAGGTCAGTTAGGATCACCACTTTATTTTAAGAATGTGAAATGTCAGAATAATAGTAGAGAGAGTGATTTAGTTCAGCTTTTATTTCTTTCATCACATTCCCAGTGGGTCAGAAGTTTACATACACTCAATTAGTATTTGGTAGCATTGCTTTTAAATTGTTTAACTTGGGTCAAATGTTTCGGGTAGCCTTCCACAAGCTTCCCACAATAAGTTGGGTGAATTTTGGCCCATTCCTCCTGACAGAGCTGGTGTAACTGAGTCAGGTTTGTAGGCCTCCTTGCTCACACATGCTTTTTCAGTTCTGCCCACAAATTGTCTATGGGATTGAGGTCAGGGCTTTGTGATGGCAACTCCAATACCTTGACTTTGCTGTCCTTAAGCAATTTTGCCACAACTTTGGAAGTATGCTTGGGGTCATTGTCCATTTGGAAAACCCATTTGCGACCAAGCTTTAACTTCCTGACTGATGTCTTGATGTTACTTCAATATATCCACATCATTTTCCTCCCTCGTGATGCCATCTATTTTGTGAAGCGAACCAGTCCCTCCTGCAGCAAAACACCCCCACAACATGATGCTGCCACCCCTGTGCTTTACAGTTAGGATGGTGTTCTTCGGCTTGCAAGCATCCCTATTTTTCCTCCAAACATAACGATGGTCATTGTGACCAAACAGTTCGATTTTTGTTTCATCAGACCAGAGGACATTTCTCCAAAAAGTACAATCTTTGTCCCCATGTGCAGTTGCAAACCATAGTCTGGCTTTTTTATGGCGGTTTTGGAGCAGTGGCTTCTTCCTTGCTGAGCGGCCTTTCAGGTTGTCGATATAGGACTTGTTTTACTGTGGATATAGATACTTTTGTACCCGTTTCCTCCAGCATTTTCACAAGGTCTTTTGCTGTTGTTGTGGGATTGATTTGCACTTTTCACACAAAAGTGCGTTCATCTCTAGGAGACAGAATGCATCTCCTTCCTGAGCGGTATGACGGCTGCGTGGTCCCATGGTGTTAATACTTGCTTATTATTGTTTGTACAGATGAACGTGGTACCTTCAGGTGTTTGGAAATTGCTCCCAAGGATAAACCAGACTTGTGGAGGTCTACAATAATTTTTTCTGAGGTCTTGGCTGATTTATTTTGATTTTCCCATGTCGTCAAGCAAAGAGGCACTGAGTTTGAATGTAGACCTTGAAATACATCCACAGGGAAACCTCCAATTGACTCAAATGATGTCAATTAGCCTATCAGAAGCTTCTAAAGCCATGACATAATTTTCTGGAATTTTCCAAGCTGTTTAGGCAGTCAACTTAGTGTATGTAAACTTCTGAACCACTGGAATTGTGATACATTGAATTACAAGTTAAATAATCTGTCTGTAAACAATTGTTAGAAAAATAACTTGTGTGATGCACAAAGTAGATGTCCTAACCAACTTGCCAAAGCTATAGTTGGTTAACAAGAAATTTGTTAACCAACTATAGTTAACCAACCTCCGTGTATGTAAACTTCTCGACTTCAACTGTAGCCATGCCAGTAAGCTAGCTAGCGACAACAGCTACACAGCTGAAAGTCACGGCACTAGCGACCAACGTCCTGACACACAACTTGTCCAGGAGACGGCGACCCGTTTCCTTTCCTTCTGTTATGTTTTTGAAAAATAACGGACACTAAATATTCAAATACGAGTTCCACAAGACAGATTGGTTGAGGGACGAGCGTCACGGAGGAGGGACGAGCGTCACGGAGGAGGGACGAGTGTTACAGAGGGGTGACGACAACATGGCCTCAAGTCAGATGATTCACTGGTGATAAATGTATACTACAGTAAGTGGTGGTATATTACAATAAGTACTTCAGTGACGTCGAGGAGTCTGTGTTCACCTGCTTGAACTGGATCATAACGTCTTTGGAGAGCTCCATGTCCTTAAACATCCCCTCCAGCTTACTGGTGAAGGCCGCTCCACACTCTGCAGGGACAGGAAGCAGGAAGTCACAAACCATCACACCCACTCTCTGTTAACAAGTTTTTATAGAGTATTATAAGCTGGGTGGTTCAAGCGCTGTGAATGCTGATTGGCTGACAGACAGGGTATATCAGATCATATACCACGGGTATGATAAAACATGCATTTTTACTGCTCTAATTACGTTTGTTACCAGTTTATAATAGCAATAAGGCACCTTGGGGGTTTGGGGTATATGGCCAATATACCACGGCTAAGGGCTGTATCCAGGCACTCCGCGTTGCGTCGTGCTTAAGAACAGCCCTTAGCCTTGGTGTATTGGCCATATACCACACCTCCTACGGGCCTTACTGCTTAAACACATTGCATGACCTGGTAACTGTGGTGGTGTTTCTACAGTCACACACCAGAGGTAGTGACAAACCACCGATGGGCCAACTTCACTGCTGAGGCAACAATCAGCATCTGCCGGAGGACATTTGACAATATCCCACGAACACAGGGCCTAAAATAACACTCGCCAAATGCGGGTAGATTTTGACATTGGTGGGTAGAGAGGACTATATCACCAGCCATGTTGGTGGGTAGAGAGGACTATTTCACCAGCCATGTTGGTGGGTAGAGAGGTCTATATCACCAGCCATGTTGGTGGGTAGAGAGGACTATATCACCAGCCATGTTGGTGGGTAGAGAGGTCTATATCACCAGCCATGTTGGTGGGTAGAGAGGACTATTACACCAGCCATGTTGGTAAGTAGAGAGGTCTATATCACCAGCCATGTTGGTGGGTAGAGAGGTCTATATCACCAGCCATGTTGGTGGGTAGAGAGGACTATATCACCAGCCATGTTGGTAAGTAGAGAGGTCTATATCACCAGCCATGTTGGTGGGTAGAGAGGACTATATCACCAGCCATGTTGGTGGGTAGAGAGGTCTATATCACCAGCCATGTTGGTGGGTAGAGAGGTCTATATCACCATCCATGTTGGTGGGTAGAGAGGACTATTACACCAGCCATGTTGGTAAGTAGAGAGGTCTATATCACCAGCCATGTTGGTGGGTAGAGAGGTCTATATCACCAGCCATGTTGGTGGGTAGAGAGGTCTATATCACCAGCCATGTTGGTGGGTAGAGAGGACTATTACACCAGCCATGTTGGTAAGTAGAGAGGTCTATATCACCAGCCATGTTGGTGGGTAGAGAGGACTATTACACCAGCCATGTTGGTGGGTAGAGAGGTCTATATCACCAGCCATGTTGGTGGGTAGAGAGGACTATATCACCAGCCATGTTGGTGGGTAGAGAGGACTATTTCACCAGCCATGTTGGTGGGTAGAGAGGTCTATTTCACCAGCCATGTTGGTGGGTAGAGGACTATATCACCAGCCATGTTGGTGGGTAGAGAGGACTATTACACCAGCCATGTTGGTGGGTAGAGAGGACTATTTCACCAGCCATGTTGGTGGGTAGAGAGGACTATTACACCAGCCATGTTGGTGGGTAGAGAGGACTATTTCACCAGCCATGTTGGTGGGTAGAGGACTATTACACCAGCCATGTTGGTGGGTAGAGAGGTCTATATCACCAGCCATGTTGGTGGGTAGAGAGGACTATATCACCAGCCATGTTGGTGGGTAGAGAGGTCTATATCACCAGCCATGTAGGTGGGTAGAGGACTATTACACCAGCCATGTTGGTGGGTAGAGAGGACTATTACACCAGCCATGTTGGTAAGTAGAGAGGTCTATATCACCAGCCATGTTGGTGGGTAGAGAGGTCTATATCACCAGCCATGTTGGTGGGTAGAGAGGACTATATCACCAGCCATGTTGGTAAGTAGAGAGGTCTATATCACCAGCCATGTTGGTGGGTAGAGAGGACTATATCACCAGCCATGTTGGTGGGTAGAGAGGTCTATATCACCAGCCATGTTGGTGGGTAGAGAGGTCTATATCACCAGCCATGTTGGTGGGTAGAGAGGACTATTACACCAGCCATGTTGGTAAGTAGAGAGGTCTATATCACCAGCCATGTTGGTGGGTAGAGAGGTCTATATCACCAGCCATGTTGGTGGGTAGAGAGGTCTATATCACCAGCCATGTAGGTGGGTAGAGGACTATTACACCAGCCATGTTGGTAAGTAGAGAGGTCTATATCACCAGCCATGTTGGTGGGTAGAGAGGACTATATCACCAGCCATGTTGGTGGGTAGAGAGGTCTATTTCACCAGCCATGTTGGTGGGTAGAGAGGTCTATTTCACCAGCCATGTTGGTGGGTAGAGAGGACTATATCACCAGCCATGTTGGTGGGTAGAGAGGACTATTTCACCAACCATGCTGGTGGGTAGAGAGGACTATATCACCAGCCATGTTGGTGGGTAGAGAGGTCTATTTCACCAGCCATGTTGGTGGGTAGAGGACTATATCACCAGCCATGTTGGTGGGTAGAGAGGACTATTACACCAGCCATGTTGGTGGGTAGAGAGGACTATTTCACCAGCCATGTTGGTGGGTAGAGGACTATTACACCAGCCATGTTGGTGGGTAGAGAGGTCTATATCACCAGCCATGTTGGTGGGTAGAGAGGACTATATCACCAGCCATGTTGGTGGGTAGAGAGGTCTATATCACCAGCCATGTAGGTGGGTAGAGGACTATTACACCAGCCATGTTGGTGGGTAGAGAGGACTATATCACCAGCCATGTTGGTGGGTAGAGAGGTCTATATCACCAGCCATGTTGGTGGGTAGAGAGGTCTATATCACCAGCCATGTTGGTGGGTAGAGAGGACTATTACACCAGCCATGTTGGTAAGTAGAGAGGTCTATATCACCAGCCATGTTGGTGGGTAGAGAGGTCTATATCACCAGCCATGTTGGTGGGTAGAGAGGACTATATCACCAGCCATGTTGGTAAGTAGAGAGGTCTATATCACCAGCCATGTTGGTGGGTAGAGAGGACTATATCACCAGCCATGTTGGTGGGTAGAGAGGACTATATCACCAGCCATGTTGGTGGGTAGAGAGGTCTATATCACCAGCCATGTTGGTGGGTAGAGAGGTCTATATCACCAGCCATGTTGGTGGGTAGAGAGGACTATTACACCAGCCATGTTGGTAAGTAGAGAGGTCTATATCACCAGCCATGTTGGTGGGTAGAGAGGTCTATATCACCAGCCATGTTGGTGGGTAGAGAGGTCTATATCACCAGCCATGTTGGTGGGTAGAGAGGACTATTACACCAGCCATGTTGGTAAGTAGAGAGGTCTATATCACCAGCCATGTTGGTGGGTAGAGAGGACTATTACACCAGCCATGTTGGTGGGTAGAGAGGTCTATATCACCAGCCATGTTGGTGGGTAGAGAGGACTATATCACCAGCCATGTTGGTGGGTAGAGAGGTCTATTTCACCAGCCATGTTGGTGGGTAGAGAGGTCTATTTCACCAGCCATGTTGGTGGGTAGAGAGGACTATATCACCAGCCATGTTGGTGGGTAGAGAGGACTATTTCACCAACCATGCTGGTGGGTAGAGAGGACTATATCACCAGCCATGTTGGTGGGTAGAGAGGTCTATTTCACCAGCCATGTTGGTGGGTAGAGGACTATATCACCAGCCATGTTGGTGGGTAGAGAGGACTATTACACCAGCCATGTTGGTGGGTAGAGAGGACTATTTCACCAGCCATGTTGGTGGGTAGAGGACTATTACACCAGCCATGTTGGTGGGTAGAGAGGTCTATATCACCAGCCATGTTGGTGGGTAGAGAGGACTATATCACCAGCCATGTTGGTGGGTAGAGAGGTCTATATCACCAGCCATGTAGGTGGGTAGAGGACTATTACACCAGCCATGTTGGTGGGTAGAGAGGACTATATCACCAGCCATGTTGGTGGGTAGAGAGGTCTATATCACCAGCCATGTTGGTCGGTAGAGAGGTCTATTACACCAGCCATGTTGGTGGGTAGAGAGGTCTATTACACCAGCCATGTTGGTGGGTAGAGGACTATTACACCAGCCATGTTGGTGGGTAGAGGACTATTACACCAGCCATGTTGGTGGGTAGAGTGGACTATATCACCAGCCATGTTGGTGGGTAGAGAGGACTATATCACCAGCCATGTTGGTGGGTAGAGAGGACTATTTCACCAGCCATGTTGGTGGGTAGAGAGGACTATTTCACCAACCATGCTGGTGGGTAGAGAGGACTATATCACCAGCCATGTTGGTGGGTAGAGAGGTCTATTTCACCAACCATGTTGGTGGGTAGAGAGGACTATATCACCAACCATGCTGGTGGGTAGAGAGGACTATTTCACCAACCATGCTGGTGGGTAGAGAGGACTATATCACCAGCCATGTTGGTGGGTAGAGAGGTCTATTTCACCAGCCATGTTGGTGGGTGGTCAGGGCAACAGAGCGTTTCACTCACATTGACAAATAAACATGTCGTGAGGAAGTCAAGCAGGAAAACATTTACAACTAAATAATTGCTGTAGTAACTGTTTTCTTCATTTTGTATCATAGATGGTAGATAATCACCAAGAACTAGGTATCCTCTCAAATATATCCTGTGAGGCGCTGCAACAATGCCTGGCTGGGGAGCTGTGAACACTGGGATTTGAAAGTGCTCAAGATGCACAGGCGTAGAAGTCAGTCTAATTTACTGGAACGTCCACTGAAGTGAGACCTTGTGTTTCTTGGCTATTTACAATGTTTTGTTAACAAGCTGTGTTTTGAGTTTCAATGTTTGACTCTGCTTCAACTGCCAATGAAAACGTCAGCTACCAGTCAGACCATCTACTCTAATACCTCACAGGCACACCGTCACTGACCACTCCTCCAGCGGCTGGAGTACCACCGTTGCCACGGTAACCGCCCGCCCTTAAAGGGGCAGCTGAACATGTCTCATCTGTGATGTTTTGGTTTTTAAAAAAAAGTTAGTTAAAAATGATTAGCCCTATACCACATCACTTCTTACTAGTAATACGTTTGTTTCTGAAACATTACAAAGCATGTTCATTCATTTTGTCTGGTAATAAAACTGCTAGACCAAAAAGTCCCTACCCACAGACGAAGCCCGCTACAACACAGATACCATAACATGTGATGGTGACAAAGTTGTGATTTTGGAGATCACTGCATTGTATCTCCTGTCATCATACCGTGTTTGAGTTTGGACAGCTTACCGTGTTTGGACAGCTTACCGTGTTTGGACAGCTTACCGTGTTTGGACAGCTTACCGTGTTTGAGTTTGGACAGCATGGACTTCTCAGCGTCCACGGAGGCACTCTTCCCCACCAGCAGCCGTTTGGCCAGGTCCTTCTTATAAAAGGCCTCGAACACATCCTTCCCGTGGATGAAGCGGAAGATGATCATGATCTTGTCTAGAATTCTCTCCATCTCCTCCTCGGTAGCTTCCTTGTTGCCCGCCCTCAATTTACAGTCCACGTACTTCGCTGTGCAGAGATAGGACACCGCCAGTTAGATAAAACAACCAGGAAACACTCATATTAGTTATATTCGTTATATTAGTTAGTTATATTAGTTAGTTATAGTTATATTAGTTATGGTTATATTAGTTAGTTATGGTTATATTAGTTATATTAGTTGGTTATATTAGTTATATTAGTTAGTTATAGTTATATTAGTTAGTTATAGTTATATTAGTTAGTTATAGTTATATTAGTTAGTTATGGTTATATTAGTTATATTAGTTAGTTATAGTTATATTAGTTAGTTATAGTTATATTAGTTATGGTTATATTAGTTATATTAGTTGGTTATATTAGTTATATTAGTTAGTTATATTAGTTAGTTATAGTTATATTAGTTAGTTATAGTTATATTAGTTAGTTATAGTTATATTAGTTAGTTATGGCTATATTAGTTAGTTATGGTTATATTAGTTATATTAGTTAGTTATAGTTATATTAGTTAGTTATAGTTATATTAGTTAGTTATAGTTATATTAGTTATGGTTATATTAGTTAGTTATGGTTATATTAGTTATATTAGTTGGTTATATTAGTTATATTAGTTAGTTATAGTTATATTAGTTAGTTATAGTTATATTAGTTAGTTATGGTTATATTAGTTATATTAGTTAGTTATAGTTATATTAGTTAGTTATAGTTATATTAGTTAGTTATAGTTATATTAGTTAGTTATGGTTATATTAGTTATATTAGTTAGTTATGGTTATATTAGTTATATTAGTTGGTTATATTAGTTATATTAGTTAGTTATAGTTATATTAGTTAGTTATATTAGTTAGTTATGGTTATATTAGTTATATTAGTTAGTTATAGTTATATTAGTTAGTTATAGTTATATTAGTTAGTTATAGTTATATTAGTTAGTTATAGTTAGATTAGTTAGTCATAGTTAGATTAGTTAGTTATAGTTAGATTAGTTAGTTATAGTTAGATTAGTTAGTTATGGTTATATTAGTTAGTTATGGTTATATTAGTTAGTTATAGTTAGATTAGTTAGTTATAGTTAGATTAGTTAGTTATAGTTAGATTAGTTAGGAAACTCATAACTGCCGTGGAACCTCTGACTGGTATTTTAAGCAATGGCGCATCGTTTTAAGATTCCAGGTGCCTTTAAATATCTCCTGCCCTGACTCTTTGCACACACACACACAGCGGTCTTGTCCTCACCGATGAGTTCAGCAGGTTTGTTGGGTCTGTTGTTGATGAAAGCTTCAAAGGCCTCCTTCATAGCGTTGATGAAGCTCTCGTTTCTGTTGAAACAGCCCTGGGCCACGTTGTCCATCTTATCCTTAAAGTCCAACAGGTCTTGAACCATGTCCTTATCCTTCTCTGGGGTGCCCACAATCTCACCACCAAAACTCTGTTAGGAGACATCTCAGTGAGACTGGAATCAATAGAAGTTTCTGAGTGAGAGAAGAAAAATAGAGAGGCAGAGCGAGAGAGAGGCAGAGCGAGAGAGAGGCAGAGCGAGAGAGAGGCAGAGCCAGAGAGAGGCAGAGCCAGAGAGAGGCAGAGCCAGAGAGAGGCAGAGCCAGAGAGAGGCAGAGCCAGAGAGAGGCAGAGCCAGAGAGAGGCAGAGCCAGAGAGCGAGAGCCAGAGAGCGAGAGCCAGAGAGCGAGAGCCAGAGAGCGAGAGCCAGAGAGCGAGAGCCAGAGAGCCAGAGCCAGAGAGCGAGAGAGAGAGCGAGAGAGCGAGAGAGCGTACCTTGATGTAGTCTCTCCAGTGTTGCAGCAGAGTGGGGAGTCCTCCCTTCACCTTACTGAAGAGCTGGTAGAGCAGAGCCAGCTCCATCACCCGGTTACCGTCTAACAGAATACTGAGACCTGGAGGAGAGGGTCAATATCACCTGGTTACCGTCTAACAGAATACTGAGACCTGGAGGAGGGGGTCAATATCACCTGGTTACCGTCTAACAGAATACTGAGACCTGGAGGAGAGGGTCAGTATCACCTGGTTACCATCTAACAGAATACTGAGACCTGGAGGAGGGGGTCAGTATCACCTGGTTACCGTCTAACAGAATACTGAGACCTGGAGGAGGGGGTCAGTATCACCCGGTTACCGTCTAACAGAATACTGAGACCTGGAGGAGGGTCAGTATCACCTGGTTACCATCTAACAGAATACTGAGACCTGGAGGAGAGGGTCAATATCACCTGGTTACCATCTAACAGAATACTGAGACCTGGAGGAGAGGGTCAATATCACCTGGTTACCATCTAACAGAATACTGAGGCCTGGAGGAGGGGGTCAGTATCACCTGGTTACCGTCTAACAGAATACTGAGACCTGGAGGAGAGGGTCAATATCACCTGGTTACCGTCTAACAGAATACTGAGACCTGGAGGAGAGGGTCAATATCACCTGGTTACCATCTAACAGAATACTGAGACCTGGAGGGGAGGGTCAGTATCACCTGGTTACCGTCTAACAGAATACTGAGACCTGGAGGAGGGTCAGTATCTCCCGGTTACCATCTAACAGAATACTGAGACCTGGAGGAGGGGGTCAGTATCACATACTGCTGATAGATACCTTTCTGTAAGATGGCCGTCATGTGTTCTCCAAGCAGCTGCTTCTCTACATTAGAGATAAGTGGCTTCCTGTTGAATACAAACAGAGAGAGAGAGAGATGATCAAGACAGATGGAGGAGGGGGTGAAAGAGAAAGTAAAGTGGTTCAAATCTGTGAGATGATCCAGTGTACTCTGATTGGAGCACAGGCCTGTCAGTCTAAGGTGTGTGGAGGAAGAGGCGGGTCTTACTGAGTGCTCTGGTCGAGGTAGCTGATGACACGATCGTTCTCTTCTTCCAACCGACGAGCCACATGATGCAGGTACTCCGGCACCTGGACACACACACACACACGTCACTTATGACCATCACTAGGAGAAAGCCAGGTATGCTAGCTATATAGGGGCGTGGTCATAATATTGAATTAAAGCATTTGATTGACGGCTGTCACTCACGTCTCGTTCCTGCATCAGCCTCTGTCCCTCTGCAGCGTACAGTCTGTCAGTCTCCATCAAAAAACGCTCCTCAAACGACTCTTTGTACACCTGAGGAGAGAGACAATAGATGATACCAGATCAGAGAATCTACAGAGACCTGAGGAGAGAGACATTAGATGACACCAGGAGATCAGAGAATCTACAGAGACCTGAGGAGAGAGACAATAGATGACACCAGATCAGAGAATCTACAGAGACCTGAGGAGAGAGACAATAGATGACACCAGATCAGAGAATCTACAGAGACCTGAGGAGAGAGACAATAGATGACACCAGATCAGAGAATCTACAGAGACCTGAGGAGAGAGACAATAGATGACACCAGATCAGAGAATCTACAGAGACCTGAGGAGAGAGACAATAGATGATACCAGATCAGAGAATCTACAGAGACCTGAGGAGAGAGACAATAGATGACATCAGGAGATCAGAGAATCTCCAGAGACCTGAGGAGAGAGACAATAGATGATACCAGATCAGAGAATCTACAGAGACCTGAGGAGAGAGACAATAGATGACATCAGGAGATCAGAGAATCTCCAGAGACCTGAGGAGAGAGACAATAGATGACACCAGGAGATCAGAGAATCTACATACCATCTGCCTATGGAACAATAGTTCTACACTGCTAAGAAAATGCACTCGTATGACTAGCAAATGACTGCCTTGACTTGATTGGTTCATTGGCCAAATGGTAAAGACAAAACTTATGAAGCATTGACCAATCACCTGCAGGTCTGAGAGCATGCCCAGTAGGCTGCGGAGAAGGCTGCGGTCCACCGTCTCTCCGTTGCGTTCGCGTTCGATCTGTTCCAGGATCCCGTCGACCGTGCGCTTCTGGACAGCCCCGTCGCTCACGATGTGGTTCCGGAAGAGTTCCAGCCCGGTATCCCTGTGGAACACACACAGTCACGGTGGACGGTGAACAGTAACGGGCGGCATCCCAAATGACACCCTACTTCCTACATGGGGAACTCTTTTAGCCCAATGAGGACCTAGTCAAAGGTAGTGCACTAAGTAGTGAATAGGGTTCCATTTCTGACACAGTCTCTGTCAGAGGACAGAAAGAAACGATCACCATCTCAGAACAGGAAAAGACCGTTTGCCACAGAGAACGGATGAATGTTTGTGTTGGTCCTAATAGCTACTGGACGGGGCTCTTACCAGATGGAGGGGAGCAGGGAGTTCTGGAGCACGTAGGTACGATCCAGGAACAGAAAGATACTCCGGATCATGATCTGCAGTAACCCAGGTTACACATGACACACTTACGTTAGACTCATTATACAACATACATTTCAGCCAGAATAAATGTCTCATGATAAAGGCTGTCTGACTGACCGTCTGTCTGCAGTGGTCCTGCCAACATCGGTTCATCCTCTTCAGGAAAGACAGGCTGTCCAGGGACTCTGTGAGGCGCTACGGTTAAGGACCGGGCCTCAATTCAATCAAAACACAACAGTCAAACACTCTCTCTTTGGACGGGGCCTCGACTCGCACCAGGTTGTGGTTAATGACAACCTTCTGATGACTACAAACTGTGTAGTTTATAGAGATCCCCATTACAGGGATGTTCATTGTTTTTTTTTTATTTGCCATCAGTCCAAGCAGCGTGTCGCTGTGTGCAGCTAGCTGGCTGAAGAGGTCCAAGGTGCCCCCTGGGTGGCAGGTAGTAACGGTTAGGAGAGTGGGGCCAGTAAACATACAAAGAAGACATACAGCTGGTACAGACACACTACTACACAGCTGGTACAGACACACTACTACACAGCTGGTAGAGACACACTACTACACAGCTGGTACAGACACACTACTACACAGCTGGTACAGACACTACTACACAGCTGGTACAGAGACACTACTACACAGCTGGTACAGAGACACTACTAAACAGCTGGTACAGAGACACTACTACACAGCGGTCCGCTGAGAAGACACACAGCTGGTACAGAGACACTACTACACAGCTGGTACAGAGACACTACTACACAGCGACCCTCTGAGAAGACATACAGCTGGTAGAGACACTACTACACAGCTGGTAGAGACACTACTACACAGCTGGTACAGAGACACTACTACACAGCTGGTACAGAGACACTACTACACAGCGGTCCGCTGAGAAGACACAGCTGGTACAGAGACACTACTACACAGCTGGTACAGAGACACTACTACACAGCTGGTACAGAGACACTACTACACAGCGGCCCGCTGAGAAGACACACAGCAGGTACAGAGACCCTACTACACAGCGGCCCGATGAGAAGACACACAGCTGGTACAGAGACACTACTACACAGCTGGTACAGAGACACTACTACACAGCGGCCCGCTGAGAAGACACACAGCTAGTACAGAGACACTACTACACAGCGACCCGCTGAGAACACAGCTGGTACAGAGACCCTACTACACAGCGGCCTGATGAGAAGACACACAGCTGGTACAGAGACTCTACTACACAGCGGGCCAGCTGAGAAGACACACAGCTGGTAGAGACACTACTACACAGCGGCCTGATGAGAAGACACACAGCTGGTACAAAGACACTACTACACAGCTGGTACAGAGACACCACTACACAGCTGGTACAGAGACACCACTACACAACTGGTACAGAGACACCACTACACAGCTGGTACAGAGACACCACTACACAGCTGGTACAGAGACACTACTACACAGCGGCCCGCTGAGAAGACACACAGCTGGTACAGAGACACTACTACACAGCGGCCCGCTGAGAAGACACACAGCTGGTACAAAGACACTACTACACAGCTGGTACAGAGACACCACTACACAGCTGGTACAGAGACACCACTACACAACTGGTACAGAGACACCACTACACAGCTGGTACAGAGACACCACTACACAGCTGGTACAGAGACACTACTACACAGCGGCCCGCTGAGAAGACACACAGCTAGTACAGAGACCCTACTACACAGCGACCCGCTGAGAAGACACACAGCTGGTACAGAGACCCTACTACACAGCGGCCTGATGAGAAGACACACAGCTGGTACAGAGACACTACTACACAGCGGCCTGATGAGAAGACACACAGCTGGTACAGAGACACTACTACACAGCGGCCTGATGAGAAGACACACAGCTGGTACAGAGACACTACTACACAGCGGCCTGATGAGAAAAGACACAGCTGGTACAGAGACAACTACTACACAGCTGGTACAGAGACACCACTACACAGCTGGTACAGAGACACCACTACACAGCTGGTACAGAGACACTACTACACAGCGGCCCACTGAGAAGACATACAGCTCTTATAACAGGAGGCTGCCAGGTTCCTTTAAACCCCCCAGTCACAACTAACCAGATCAGCTGGTGTTATCAGGGAGACCCAGGCCAAGGTTATTGTGGCAATGATGGTATTCCAGCCACTGGAGTGGTCCGTGACAGTGTGCCTGTGAGGTATTTATGCAATAAGGACTGAGGTGGTGTGGTATATGGCCAATATACGCCGGCTAAGGGCTGTGCTTAAGCGCAACGCAGAGTGTCTGGATACAGCCCTTAGCCGTGGTATATTGGCCATATACCCCAAACCCCCCGAGGTGCCTTATTGATATTATAAACTGGTTACCAACGTAATTAGAGCAGTAAAAAAATGTTTTGAGGTATACGGTCTGATATACCACGGCTGTCAGCCAATCAGCATTCAGGGCTGGAACCAGCCAGTTTATAACACAGTAGACTAGTCTGACTAGTAGCGGACGTCTTCACTGGTAGTTGAAGCAAAGTCAAAACATTGAAAAACAACGTAGCTTGTGAACAAAACAATGTAAATAGCCAAGAAACACAAGGTGCAGCAACACAAATCAAATTAATACATTTTTTAACATTGTTATAAAACGAGCTTATCTCCTCAGAGGAGCCACTGTCATGCAGCATCATAAATGACAGATGTTCTCATCAAATCGACTTGAAAACCTGTCAAACAGGCTTTAATAAACATCCACACACATTACGCACTGGCAAACACATAGGAGCACACTTTCACACGCAAAGACACACACAGTGTAAAGGATATTCTCTGAACTGATGTATCTGGGCCTGGACATGGTCCTCACAGACCTGACGGAGCTGCTTGTACAGTGTGGGGGAGACTTTATAGGAACACAGGTTCTCCACCGCCTGAAACAGAGGAGACAGAGGTGAACATACTAAGTATTCCTCAATTCTGTAAGTTATCCCTCCTTGGAAAAGTTACAAGACAGGATTAGCCAAGTCAACAGGCTGGTGAATGGTCAGAGTGATAGGGTTAGCCATGTCAACAGGCTGGTGAATGGTCAGAGTGATAGGGTTAGCCATGTCAACAGGCTGGTGAATGGTCAGAGTGATAGGGTTAGCCATGTCAACAGGCTGGTGAATGGTCAGAGTGATAGGGTTAGCCAAGTCAACAGGCTGGTGACTGGTCAGAGTGATAGGGTTAGCCAAGTCAACAGGCTGGTGACTGGTCAGAGTGATAGGGTTAGCCAAGTCACCGGTGAATGGTCACAGTGACAGGGTTAGCCATGTCAACAGGCTGGTGACAGGTCAGCACAGTGGTTGGGTATACTGACTGCTGATGTGAGCTACAGAACCTGCTGGCTGGCATAGAGCAGCTCTCCTCTCCAATAATTTGAGACTAGAGAGGCATAGTGTCTTAAGACCGATCTCTGCTGCCCGTTGGAATCGGGTAGCGTCCCAAATGGCACCCTATACCCTAAATAGTACACCACATAGGGAATAGGGTGTCAGTTGGCACCACCAACCCAGACTGGCTAGGGCAACCAGCAGGTCACATGACAAGACAGCTGGAGTAATGGTACACAGATAGACAGTAAAGGGCAACCAGCAGGTCACATGACAAGACAGCTGGATTAATGGTACACAGATACAGACAGTAAAGGACAACCAGCAGGTCACATGATAAGACAGCTGGAGTAATGGTACACAGATACAGACAGTAAAGGACAACCAGCAGGTCACATGATAAGACAGCTGGAGTAATGGTACACAGATACAGACAGTAAAGGGCGAACAGCAGGTCACATGATAAGACAGCTGGAGTAATGGTACACAGATACAGAGAGTAAAGGGCGAACAGCAGGTCACATGATAAGACAGCTGGAGTAATGGTACACAGATACAGACAGTAAAGGGCAACCAGCAGGTCACATGACAAGACAGCTGGAGTAATGGTGTCATACAGATGAAGACAATAAAAGTGCCCATATCGGTACATATTATTCACATGGAAACACTGGGACTTGGATATAGGCATGTCATCAAGGCCCATTGAACACATGAACTAGGCCCATGTTTTAGAAAGGTCAATAAGGGCTGTAGCTCTCCACAAACTACGTGTTTCATGTCCTGAAAGTGCAACTGTGTGTTTGATGCTTTAGGCCTGACCTGGTAGAGTTCCTCTAGGTTGTACTTGATGGAGGTGCTGTTCTGGATGGCTCCTACTGCATCCCTCAGCTTCAGCCAGGTGTCCTCAGTGTAGTTGTCCGCTAGCTTTGGCCTGTCTGGGAACACACAACAGAGTCACGCCACACCAAGGCACAGCAAAATGGTTAGACAGACCCAGCCTCTAGCTGGGTACCTCATTTAAATGAGAAATTTAAAGTTAATTTGTAAACAAGGAGAATATTGTTTGTAAACAGTTCACTATTGTTTGCATGTTCAACCATATGTAAACATCTGGCAGGGACAGAGTCAACAAATGTCAAAATTGTAATAGAATGCAAAAAAACATGTATTTATTCTGCCAGAATGTCATTAGCTTGGTAAAGTTAGCTAGATGACGTAACCACAGTTGAGCAATATTTAGAGGGTCAGGTTGCAACGGGATATTCTGTTGTTTACATGCCATGGCTATCAATTGCTTCAAATATGTCACAAGCTAACTTGGTCTAAAAACTTCCTAGGCTACCCAGCTGGCCATCATGGACAACTTTCAAATATGAACTTTAGCTACGCTGCCAATTATGGGGAGTTACACGTTACATAAGTAGAGTTAACTAGTTAGCGAATTACTAACAGATAGTTGATACTCAGGAAAAACGGCTAAATAACGTGTAGCAAGCTAGCTAACGTTAACTAGCTATTCAGCACGCGTTACCTTTGAAATTTTTAATGACTAATTTCTTGGAGGCGCCAGTTTTGTTGGAGGCCAGGCCAGAAATCTTTGTCACTCCGTTGTTGTTGTGCTCCGTCAGAGCAGAGAAGTTGGCTTTCTTGTCCTGTCGTATGTCTTCTGCCATCATTAGATTAATGCAGAGGGCCGTTGTTGTGAAGAGTTGTTAGCTAACGTAAGCGGCACTTCTACTCGTCCTCTCAAACGAGCCTAAAGTTGGATTATACAACTCTGACCCTGTTTCTTAATTCATTTACGATGCACCACTTAGTCCGATCCCTCACTTGAACAAAAGTAGATACCTAGACCAAAGCCATAAAACTCAGGGAAACTTTTGGATGAACCGAACAACTGAAAAATAGATTTCGTTGAAGTAAGCTAACGCGTTAGCCAGCCTAGTTTAGTTAGCGAAACAAACAATTTAGTATATCCACTGCGTCCCTCCCTGGCCCGTATTAAAATTAGGCAAATATTAAATGTTATATATTTCAGACTTCCATGTGTGAAACAAATTAAAAGCTATATTCAATCTCAAATTATCCATCATTATGCTACCGCTGGAGATGTGGCGCTAGCCACATAGCAAACATAACAAAATGGCTTCCTACACCCCCCTTGACAAGTGCATCTTGGGAGATTCACATTCTACCGGTGTGATGTTTGAAACTTCAACATTATTTGGACTTTTTTTAGCTTTTTACAAGAGTTCATCTTTAAAGGGTCCCAATTACATTTCCTATTCAATTACTTCAGTGAAATTCATCGACTTTTGTCGATTTTGCATGATGTAAAAGGATTTTAGGTACAAGCAATAACACATAAAACTCTTATTCAAATGATGTAGACTCATCGTGGAATATGATCATGGAATAAATTGGTGTATACATTGGTATAATATAAATTGGTGCAGTATTTGTGCATCGTGATTTTATCAAGTTTACCCTGTTCTAAAAGTTACCTAGATTAAAATGTATTCTAAATTTAGTTTCTAATTTTAAACATGTTTAAACTGTTTCATTTTCTTGGACAGACGAGAAAGGTGTAATTGCAGCCCGCAATTCGGGGCATTCCTGCATCTTTAGGAACCCCTCTCTATACTTCTATTGGTCAATTTTTAATCGCATAGACAATCAGAGGAAATCTAGAATATCAAAAGTGTCATGCAAACATGAAGATGGCGTGCTTGAGGGGGGGAAGTTCATGCAGTAACCAACGGGATGCTCGAGGGGTGGGGGGCGGAGACCTTCATGCAGTAACCAATGGGATGCTCGAGGGGTGGGGGGTGTTCATGCAGGTATTAATGGGATGCTCGACCGGGGAAGTTCATGCAGTAACCAATGGGATGCTCGAGGGGTGGGGGGTGTTCATGCAGGTATTAATGGGACGCTCGACAGTTTGGATAAACTGTGAAAACTAGGTCTGTGGTAAAACACAGGCTTATGAGATCTTGTACATTTTGTTCAATTTGATCATTTTCATCAGCTAATGTCACTTTTTGTGAATTTTGAAGCATTTGTGTAATCAAAAGCACGTCAAGGCTTCATAATTCATAAAGGTCATGTTAACTGACTGATATTATCTCACAAAACGAATAAGATCTCCTAAACCTGTGTTAACCTCAGACCTTATTTTCAACATAGGAATGGCTGAAGGAACCACAGTTTGTTAGGACAACAAGCTGGCAGGCTCTTTAGCCCCCAATCTGGTTTTAATGTCTGGGAGAATCTCAATTGCATACTCACGAGGAGGATGGTGGGAGGAGCTATAGGAGGAGGGGCTCATTGTAATGTCTGGAATGGAGCCATAGAACGGGACAAAATACATAGAAACTCCATGTTTGACCCCGTTCCATGAACTCCATTCCAGCCATTACAATGAGCCCATCCTTCTATTGCTCCTCCCACAAACCAGGAAGAAAATCGGTCTCCCTCCAGCAGGTGCCGTTTTTTCGCCCACCAAGCAAGGAGTTTTTGTATGGAGGTCAAGGAGTGTTAGTCAACAAATTGGTCAAAATAAAATGAATGTCTTATTTGCAACGTGAGGTTTATTTGATCGAATATAAGTTCCACTAATCCAAAGAAAGGATAGTTGGAAGCTAAACAGCCCGCACTGCCGCTTTGTGGACAACAACTCCCATTTTAGGGCGGAAAGACATGTATTTTGTCAATATATGCATATATTGCCCCAATGCATTGTAAACAGGAAGCACAACCTCCTCATGACCTTCTTCGATCTGAAAACGTAGCGGCAGCTCTCCCTAGCGGTTAGCAAGCAGTTAGCAGCGAAGGGAGTGGAGAGATTGAGAAGTGAAAAGACAGGAAGGCCGTGGTACATCGGCGTCTCCTATACTAGATCTGCAGTGGCTACGGCTGGTGGTATGACAGCTTCTAGCTATCGGCTTTGTATGGACATGTAAATCGCTGTTTTTGAAAGGTTTGTACAGTAAACAGCAGCACCGATTTGCCAATAATGACAGCCTGAGTCATTGCTTGTTACATACAGCCAGTCAGCTAGCTAGCTAGCTGCTAAAACTGGTTAACATTAGCTGGAGAGCTTACTTTACTTCAGTCATTGCTCTACTTCCACAACGGATAGTCAATATTTGCATGATGTTGCTAGGTAATTTAGGTAACCCTAACCCATTTTTGGCTCTGGGTTTGCTAATCAAAGTGCCCCAGAATTTCTCTAGAAATTATGGTATAGAGAAGGTTTGTTGCCAGCTAGGCTAGCTAGCATGATGGCTAACTGTCAAGTGATAATTGCTAGAAGTCTCTAGTTGTACCATTATTGCGGTATCCTCCTAACTAACTAGTTAGGCTCTAGAGTTTTTCCACGTCCGTTCACGTGATCAGGAAAAGTTCCTGGTCCTACTGATTCCACACTAGCCTTGGAGTTGGGACTCTCAGTGAGAGTTTGTAAAATATTATTGGAAAGGCTGTTTCTTTGCACTTACAGGATGCATCCCAATTATCCACCCTTCTCCCAAAGTGTGCATGGATTTAAAAGCATTGTCTGAAGGAAATTTCCACCATTGTTACAGAAATAACCTGTAAGTGTGCAAGTGCACACTTTGGGAAAAGGGTGGAGAATCGGGACGCATCCACAGTGTGTTGACCTGATCCCCTCTTCTCTTGCAGGAGATGTCTGTGTTGACCTGATCCCCTCTTCTCTTGCAGGAGATGTCTGTGTTGACCTGATCCCCTCTTCTCTTACAGGAGATGTCTGTGTTGACCTGATCCCCTCTTCTCTTGCAGGAGATGTCTGTGTTGACCTGATCTCACCGTCCTGACTCTTGCAGGAGATATCTGTGTTGACCTGATCTCCTCCTCTCTTGCAGGAGATGTCTGTGTTGACCTGATCCCCTCTTCTCTTGCAGGAGATGTCTGTGTTGACCTGATCCCCTTTTCTCTTGCAGGAGATGTCTGTGTTGACCTGATCTCCTCCTCTCTTGCAGGAGATGTCTGTGTTGACCTGATCTCCTCCTCTCTTGCAGGAGATGTCTGTGTTGACCTGATCTCCTCCTCTCTTGCAGTAGATGTGTGCTGTGCCTTCAAGATGAGTGTGAAGGCATTTGAACTGGTCCCTGCCGTGGAGCGGGAGCTCCTGATGGGAGACAAGGCCCGCATCAACATTGAGTGCATCGAGTGCTGCGGCAAGCACCTGTACGTGGGCACCAACGACTGCTTCATACATCACTTCCTGCTAGAGGAGCATGCCACGACCAAGGGGATGCTATCCTACACCGTCCAGAAGCTGCTGTTCAAGTACCTGGGCCTGAAAAAGCCCGTGGAGGCCCTGAAGGCCGCGTCAGCGTTAGAACGCATCATTGTGCTCTGTGACGCTACAGTTAGTGTTATTGACATGATCACCTTAGAACCCGTGCCTTCGGGCGGGGCCAAGATTAAGGGCGTGGCCGCGTTCTGCGTCAACGAGAACCCGGTGAACGGGGACCCGTTCTGCGTGGAGATCGGGGTGCTCTCGGCCCGGCGGCGCACCGTACAGATATACATGGTTTACGAGGACAGGGTGCAGCTGGTGAAAGAGGTCAACACGCCGGGGCAGCCGTGTGCGGTCAGTCTGGACGGTTACTTCCTGTGCCTGGCCCTCTCCACGCAGTACATGATCCTTAACTACAGCACAGGGGCCGCGCAGGACCTGTTCCCCTATGACAGCGA
Organism: Oncorhynchus clarkii lewisi; assembly: GCF_045791955.1. Classification (NCBI taxonomy): domain Eukaryota; kingdom Metazoa; phylum Chordata; class Actinopteri; order Salmoniformes; family Salmonidae; genus Oncorhynchus; species Oncorhynchus clarkii. Next base: position 3,011,235 of record NC_092153.1, read on the forward strand.
GGAGAGGAAGCCCATAGTCAAGAGGATCGGCAGGGAGGAGTTCCTCTTGGCTGCCCCTGGTGGCCTGGGTGAGTCATTACAACAGCAGCTGTATTGTTTATCAGTAGATCTTATTACTAACATATCACTAGTGACGTATTCTCTCTCTCTGTCTCTGTCTCTGTCTCTGTCTCTCTGTCGCTGTCTCTCTCCCTGTCTCTCTCTCTCTCCCTGTCTCTCTCTCTCTCCCTGTCTCTCTCTCTCTCCCTGTCTCTCTCTCTCTCTCTCTCTCTCTCTCTCCCTGTCTCTCTCTCTCCCTGTCTCTCTCTCTCTCTCTCTCTCCCTGTCTCTCTCTCTCTCTCTCTCCCTGTCTCTCCCTCTCTCTCCCTGTCTCTCCCTCTCTCTCCCTGTCTCTCTCTCTCTCTCTCTCTCTCTCTCTCTCTCTCCCTGTCTCTCTCTCTCCCTGTCTCTCTCTCTCCCTGTCTCTCTCTCTCTCTGTCTCTCTCTCTCTCTCCCTGTCTCTCTCTCTCTCTCTCTCTCTCTCTCTCTCCGTTTCTCTCTCTCTCTCTCTCTCCCTGTTTCTCTCTCTCTCTCTCTCTCTCTCCCTGTCTCTCTCTCTCTCTCCCTGTTTCTCTCTCTCTCTCTCCCTGTCTCTCTCTCTCTCTCCCTGTCTCTCTCTCTCTCTCTCTGTCTCTCTCTCTCTCTCTCTCAGGTATGTTTGCCAATGCAGAGGGTATATCCCAGCGTGCCCCAGTGAACTGGTCAGAGAGTGTGATGGGAGCGGCTGTGTGTTTTCCCTATGTGGTGGCGCTAGACGAGGGCTTCGTCACCATCCACAGTATGCTGGACCAGCAGCTCAAACAGACCCTCTCCTTCAGAGATGGACACATCCTACAGGACTTTGAAGGTGCCAACATGGCTCCCCTACACTAGTCTAAATGTCTAGCCTTGTTGGCTTACCTCAGTAGACCTATGTCTACAGTATCTATGGCTGAAGAGATGGTGACCCTGACCTGTCTGTGTCCCTAACCCTGACCTGTCTGTGTCCCTAACCCTGACCTGTCTGTGTCCCTAACCTGTCTGTGTCCCTGACCTGTCTGTGTCCCTGACCTGTCTGTGTCCGTCCCTGACCTGTCTGTGTCTGTCCCTGACCTGTCTGTGTCCCTGACCCTGACCTGTCTGTGTCCCTGACCCTGACCTGTCTGTGTCCCTGACCCTGACCTGTCTGTGTCCCTGACCCTGACCTGTCTGTGTCCCTGACCCTGACCTGTCTGTGTCCCTAACCCTGACCTGTCTGTGTCCCTAACCCTGACCTGTCTGTGTCCCTAACCCTGACCTGTCTGTGTCCCCAACTGTGTCCCTGTCCCATGTCTCTGTTCCCAGCTGTGTCCCTGTCCCATGTCTCTGTTCCTAACTGTGTCCCTGTCACCTGTCTCTGTCCCTAACTGTCTCTGTCCCTATAGGTAAGGTGGTTCTGGCCTCCACTAAGGCTGTGTACGTGCTGGTGCCCCTACCCCTGGAGAGACAGATTCAGGAGCTGCTAGCTGGACACAGAGTGGAGGAGGCCCTGTCTCTGACTGAGGGAGCCAGGAGGAACATTCCCAAAGACAAGTTCCAGGTACAGACTGTCTGCCACAAATAGTGTTTCTGCTAGAGAGCTTGTCAATACTCTCCACTAGCTGAGAACAAATGATCAAAAGGCTGATTTCTAGGCCTCCCTAGTGGAGCAGGGGTCTAAGCCAGCGCTAGCTGTGCCACTAGAGGAGCAGGGGTCTAAGCCAGCGCTAGCTGTGCCACTAGAGGAGCAGGGGTCTAAGGCAGCGCTAGCTGTGCCCCTAGTGGAGCAGGGGTCTAAGCCAGCGCTAGCTGTGCCACTAGAGATCCTGGTTCGAGTCCAGACTGTTTCGCAGCCGACTGCAACCGGGAGACCCATGGGGCGGCGCACAATTGGCCCAGCGTCGTCCGGGTTAGGGGAGGGTTTGGCCGGGCAGGGATGTTCTTGTCCCATTGTGATTCCTGTGGCAGGCCGGACGCAATGCAAGCTGACACGGTCGCCAGGTCTACGGTGTTTCCCTCCGACACATTGGTGCGGCTGGCTTCCAGGTTAAGTGGGCATTGTGTCAAGAAGCAGTGCGGCTTGGTTGGGTTGTGTTTCGGAGGACGCATGTCTCTCGACCTTCACCTCTCCTGAGTCCGTACGGGAGATGCAGCAATGGGACAAGACTGTAACTACCAATTGGATACCACGAAATTGGGAGAAAAAAAAATTAAATAACAAAAAACAAGTTTATTTCTATAGTTTATTTTGGTCTTTTGTGAGTACAGCCCAGGGGGTTATTGTGACAGTGATGCATCATGTGTTCCCAGGTGGCTCATTTAACTGGGGTGATTGTGTCCTTATGAAATGTAAAATATAGAATAAGAGGGATGAGATGTGATGCATCTTTAACTTTCTCTTTCATGACCCCCCCACCCCCCCTCCTCAGATATTGCACAAAAGAATCCTCCAGCAAGCAGGATTCATACAGTTTGGACAGCTTCAGTTTCTCGAAGCGAAAGAACACTTCAGGACAGGTCAGTTGGACGTCCGGGAGTTGATCTCCCTCTACCCTCTCCTCCTCCCGGCCTCCTCCTCCTTCGCCCGCTGCCACCCGCCGCTCCACGGGTTCGCCGACCTCAACCACCTGGCGCAGGGGGACCAGGACAAGGTCCAGAGGTGCAAGAGGTAAGAGATGTGGTCCTCTGTAGCTCAGTTGGCAGAGTATGATGTTTGCAACCCCCATAATAGGTGGTTTGATTCCCAGGACCATCTGTACGTAAAATACAGAATAAAGTGGCTGCTAAATGGCTTATTATTATTATTATTATTATTATTATTATTATTCTAGGTTCCTCATCACGTACCTGGGTGAGGTGCGAAGCACGGAGGGGGCTAACGGCTGCCGGGAGGACGTGGACACGGCTCTGTTGAAGCTGTACGCTGAGCAGGACCACGAGAGTCTTCTGGACCTGCTGGCCTCCCCCAATGCCTGTTTACTGGCAGACAGCGCCCCCTGGCTAGAGAAACACCACAAGTGGGTACTGCAGCTAGCCTAGCGGGTACTGCAGCTAGCCTAGCGGGTACTGCAGCTAGCCTAGCGGGTAATGCTGCTAGCCTAGCGGGTAATGCTGCTAGCCTAGGGGTTACTGCAGCTAGCCTTGCCTAGCGGGTACTGCAGCTAGCCTAGTGGGTAATGCTGCTAGCCTAGGGGTTAATGCAGCTAGCCTAGCGGGTACGGCAGCATTGCGTTCAAAGTAGCCTGCTATGCTATTGCCTTTTAAAGTGTGTAGTGAGTGTGTTTTTTATTTTGGGTTATCTTTCTCCTGTGCATCAGGTATTTTGCACTAGGCCTCCTCTACCATTATAACGGACAGGATTCAGCTGCTCTACAGGTAAACATGCTACTACTGTACACTACCTTAGTTTGAACACGGTGACCGTACCACCATGGCTCTTTATATGGCAAATAAATCTAATCAAACCTGGCCACATCTTAAACGAATGCGTTTTGAGCACCTAGGATGAAAAGCCCTATAAATCCAATCCATTATCTTGATTATTAATTTAATATGAATTGTAATGAAATGTCTATGGGGTTGTAAGATGCATCTCTGTCTCTCCTCCTGTAGTTGTGGGTGCGGATAGTGAATGGGGACCTTCAGGACTCTACCAGGTCTGACCTGTATGAGTACATTGTGGACTTCCTGGGTTTCTGTTCCAACCCGGACCTGGTGTGGAAATATGCGGACTGGGCCCTGCAGAGAGACCAGACGGTACGTTTCTGTCTGTGTTTCCAAATGGCACCTTAATCCCTATATTGTATACTACTTTTGACCAGGGCCCTATATTATATACTACTTTTGACCAGGGCCCTATATTATATACTACTTTTAACCAGGCCCTATATTGTATACTACTTATGACCAGGGCCCTATATTATATACTACCTTTTACCAGGCCCTATATTGTATACTACTTCTGACCAGGGCCCTAAGTTCTAGCAGAAACTAAGTAATGATGTCGACTGCCGGCCATTTTGGATATACCCGCAGGAGTAAAGAAAAGACTCCTCATTGTAATTCTATGGGTGTTTATCTGTGGTCTCTGTAGATAGGGGTGCAGATCTTCACCAGGAGGCCGGTGGGTCAGGACCAGGTTAAGGAGCAGAAGGACCAGGTGAACCCAGACGACGTCATCACGTACCTGGGGAAACACAGCCAGGCTCTGCTGCTCTACCTGGAACACCTGGTGCTGGGCCGACGGATACAGGTCAGAACATACACAGGACTTCAGAACATATTCCATACTCCACGATTTACCTCCTTCAACTATCCCCTGGCGCTTGGTCTTTACTCTCTGTCTGTTTGTCTCTGTCTGTTTGTCTCTGTCTGTTTGTCTCTGTCTGTTTGTCTCTGTCTGTCTGTCTCTGTGTCTGTCTGTCTCTCGCCGTCTCTCTCTCTCTCTCGCCGTCTCTCCCTCTCGCCGTCTGTCACTCTCTCTCTCGCCGTCTCTCCCTCTCTCTCTCGCCGTCTCTCCCTCTCTCTCTCGCCGTCTCTCCCTCTCTCTCTCGCCGTCTCTCCCTCTCTCTCTCGCCGTCTCTCCCTCTCTCTCTCGCTGTCTGTCACTCTCTCTCTCGCTGTCTGTCACTCTCTCTCTCTCTCTCTCTCTCTCTCTTGCTGTCTGTCACTCTCTCTCTCTCTCTTGCTGTCTGTCCCTCTCTCTCTCTCTCTATCGCTATCTGTCACTCTCTCTCTCTCTGCTGTCTGTCCCTCTCTCTCTCTCTCTCTCCTCTATCGCTATCTGTCACTCTTTCTCTCTCTCTCGCTGTCTGTCACTCTCTCTCTCTCACTCTCTCTCTCTCTCTCTCTCTCTCTCTCTCGCTGTCTGTCACTCTCTCTCTCTCTCGCTGTCTGTCACTCTCTCTCTCTCTCTCGCTGTCTGTCACTCTCTCTCTCTCGCTGTCTGTCACTCTCTCTCTCTTGCTGTCTGTCACTCTCTCTCTCTCTTGCTGTCTGTCACTCTTTCTCTCTCTCTCTCTCTCTCTCTCTCTCTCTCTCTCGCTGTCTGTCACTCTCTCTCTCTCTCGCTGTCTGTCACTCTCTCTCTCTCTCTCGCTGTCTGTCACTCTCTCTCTCTCTCTCGCTGTCTGTCACTCTCTCTCTCTCTCTCTCGCTGTCTGTCACTCTCTCTCTCTCTCTCTCGCTGTCTGTCACTCTCTCTCTCTCTCTCTCGCTGTCTGTCACTCTCTCTCTCTCTCTCTCGCTGTCTGTCACTCTCTCTCTCTCTCTCTCGCTGTCTGTCACTCTCTCTCTCTCTCTCTCTCTGTCTGTCACTCTCTCTCTCTCTCTCTCGCTGTCTGTCACTCTCTCTCTCTCTCTCTCGCTGTCTGTCACTCTCTCTCTCTCTCTCTCTCTCTCTCTCTCTCTCTCTCTCTCTCTCTCTCTCTCTCTCTCTCTCTCTCTCTCTCTCTCTCTCTCTCTCTCTCTCTCTCTCTCTCTCGCTGTGTCTGTCTGTCTGTCTGTCTCTCTCTCTCTCTCTCTCTCTCTCTCGCTGTCTGTCTCTCTCTCTCTCTCGCTGTCTGTCTGTCTCTCTCTCTCTCTCTCTCGCTGTCTGTCTGTCTCTCTCTCTCTCTCTCTCTCGCTGTCTGTCACTCTCTCTCTCTCTCTCTCGCTGTCTGTCACTCTCTCTCTCTCTCGCTGTCTGTCTCTCTCTCTCTCGCTGTCTCTCTCTCTCTCTCTCTCTCTCTCTCTCTCTCTCTCTCTCTCTCTCTCTCTCTCTGTCTGTCTACTGTATGTCACTCTGTATGTCACTCTGTCTACTGTCTGTAACTCTGTCTGTCAACTGTATGTAACTCTGTCTCTCTGTAGAAAGAGAAGCTCCACACCCACCTGGCAGTGCAGTACACAGACAGAGTCCTGTCTCTCCTGTCTCAGTCCCCCCCAGTGGACCAACAGGTGTCAGTAGCCCGGGACAAACTCCAGCTCCTCCTCAGGGAGTCCAGCCTGTACCGCGTCCAACTACTACTGGGTGAGCTGTCCATTGTCAATGTGTCCCAAATTACACCCTATTACACCCTATTCCGTATCCAGTGCACAGGGCTCAGGTCAAAAGTAGTGCACTACATCAGGAATGGGGTGTAATTTTGGAGGTGGCCAATGTTGTTGATTTCCACGTTTTTAAACAACATTTTAGTTTGATCTCGTCCAGTTGAAGTATTGTTCCTGTTTAAACATGAGATAATACCAATACACTACATTTAGTTTCCTGGCAGAATAATGGGGTCCTCCAAAAAGGACAGAATGTCTATAACCTGCTATGACCCTGGTTTTATCCATGACATGGTTATAACCTGCTATGACCCTGGTTTTATCCACGATGATGTGGTTATAACCTGCTATAACCCTGGTTTTATCCACGATGACATGGTTATAACCTGCTATAACTCTGGTTTTATCCACGATGACATGGTTATAACCTGCTATAACGGCAGGGTAGCCTAGTGGTTAGAGCGTTGGACTAGTAACCGGAAGGTTGCGAGTTCAAACCCCCGAGCTGACAAGGTACAAATCTGTCGTTCTGCCCCTGAACAGGCAGTTAACCCACTGTTCCCAGGCCGTCATTGAAAATAAGAATGTTCTTAACTGACTTGCCTGGTTAAATAAAGGTAAAATAAATAAAATAAATAACCCTGGTTTTATCCACAATGACGTGGTTATAACCTACTATAACCCTGGTTTTATCCACGATGACATGGTTATAACCTGCTATAACTCTGGTTTTATCCACGATGACATGGTTATAACCTGCTATAACCCTGGTTTTATCCATGACATGGTTATAACCTGCTATAACCCTGGTTTTATCCATGATGACATGGTTATAACCTGCTATAACTCTGGTTTTATCCACGATGACATGGTTATAACCTACTATAACCCTGGTTTTATCCACGATGACATGGTTATAACCTACTATAACCCTGGTTTTATCCATGATGACATGGTTATAACCTGCTATAACCCTGGTTTTATCCACGATGACATGGTTATAACATGCTATAACCCTGGTTTTATCCATGATGACGTGGTTATAACCTGCTATGACCCTGGGTTTATCCATGACATGGTTATAACCTGCTATAACCCTGGTTTTATCCATGATGACATGGTTATAACCTGCTATAACCCTGGTTTTATCCACGATGACATGGTTATAACATGCTATAACCCTGGGTTTATCCACGATGACATGGTTATAACCCTGGTTTTATCCACGATGACATGGTTATAACCTGCTATAACCCTGGTTTTATCCATGATGACATGGTTATAACCTGCTATAACCCTGGTTTTATCCACGATGACATGGTTATAACCTGCTATAACCCTGGTTTTATCCACAATGACGTGGTTATAACCTGCTATAACCCTGGTTTTATCCACGATGACATGGTTATAACCCTGGTTTTATCCACGATGACATGGTTATAACCTGCTATAACCCTGGTTTTATCCACGATGACATGGTTATAACCTGCTATAACCCTGGTTTTATCCACGATGACATGGTTATAACCCGCTATAACCCTGGTTTTATCCACGATGACATGGTTATAACCCGCTATAACCCTGGTTTTATCCACGATGACATGGTTATAACCTGCTATAACCCTGGTTTTATCCACGATGACGTGGTTATAACCTGCTATAACCCTGGGTTTATCCACGATGACATGGTTATAACCTACTATAACCCTGGTTTTATCCACGATGACATGGTTATAACCTACTATAACCCTGGTTTTATCCACGATGACATGGTTATAACCTACCATAACCTATGGCTCTGTCTCCCCCTCCCTCAGGTAAGATCCAGGAATGTGACCAGTTGTTTCTGGAGAGAGCCACGCTCCACGGGAAACTAGAGGAGCACGATAAGGCGTTACACATCCTGGTGCACCAGCTCAAAGACTTCCCCGCTGCTGAGGCCTACTGCGTGTGGGGTTCCGCCTCCCGGGACCCGGCCTACCAGCAGAGCCTCTTCCACCTCCTCCTGGGGGTCTATCTGGACCGGGACCTTCCCAGTAGTAGCGGCACCGGGGATCTGGAGATGGCAGCGGTGGACCTGTTAAACCGGCACGGGGAGGTGTTCGACGCTGTGCGCGTGCTGGACCTGCTTCCGGAAGGCTGGTCCCTGCAGCTGCTTCGCCCGTTCCTCGGACGCGCCCTGCGGGGGAGTATGCACGCCTGCCGCACCTCCCAGGTTGCACTGGGGCTGGCGAGGTCAGAGAACCTACAGCTGCAGCACGACAGGGTGAGATTGGAACGACGCGACACACACACTGCGCGCGCACACACACACACACACACACACAAAATCAAATCACATTTGTTTTGGTCAAACGTGTTCAGCAGATGTTATTGCGGGTGTAGCGAAATGCTTGTGTTTCTAGCTCCAACAGTGCAGTAATATCTACCCATTCACAACAACACACACACACAACTCTGCATTATGTGTTTACGACAAAGCTCTCCTGATTTTAAGTCTTTGTAATTGCTGCTACGTTCTGCTGAGTCGTGATGAAGGTGAGATGTAACTGTGGCCTTGTTGTCGTGTCATCAGTTGAAGCAGAGGAGGAGCCCAGTCCTGGTATCACAGAAGAAGGGGTGTGTTCTGTGCCACAACACCTTCAGCGAGCCGGACTGTGTGTGTCTTCCAGGAGGCGTGCCCGTACACACACACTGTGCCGCCCAGAGGGTGGTACGAGACTCGCCCACCAGGAGACAACTAGCCAATAGCAACAACCACACATGAAGCCCCTTGACCACCATCACCACCCAAGCCTCGCCCAGAGCCAGTGTGACGGGAGGAGCCTAGCAGCAGCCCGGGCTGTGATTGGTTGCGTCTGGGTGGGGGGGGGGGTCACATCAGATGATGACTATGGGGAATAAAAGCACAGAGGTTACCATGGCTACCGTGGTCCAGCTACCGTGGGGAGCAGCCCTGGAGCATACTCAGAAACACAGAGCTGACCACACTTCTCTACTGTGTGTGTGTGTGTGTGTGTGTGTGTGTGTGCGCTCGTTCATTTGTGAATAAAGGAAGGAAGGTATTTATTCCAGTGCCACCATGCATAAACAACAGGGAGACTGATGACCGACTGAGTTGTGAATGAAGTTCTACAACAAGAACTAAACTCCACATCCATCCATAATGACTTTAACATTGAAGTGAAACCTACAGTCTGTCCTGGTCCTCTGTTATGTCTGTCCTGGTCTAGTGCTGAACCCCTCTGTTATGTCTGTCCTGGTCTAGTGCTGAACCCCTCCTCTGTTATGTCTGTCCTGGTCTAGTGCTGAACCCCTCCTCTATTATGTCTGTCCTGGTCCAGTGCTGAACCCCCCCTCTGTTATGTCTGTCCTGGTCTAGTGCTGAACCCCTCCTCTATTATGTCTGTCCTGGTCTAGTGCTGAACCCCCCCTCTGTTATGTCTGTCCTGGTCTAGTGCTGAACCCCCCCTCTTATGTCTGTCCTGGTCTAGTGCTGAACCCCCCCTCTGTTATGTCTGTCCTGGTCTAGTGCTGAACCCCCCCTCTGTTATGTCTGTCCTGGTCTAGTGCTGAACCCCTCCTCTGTTATGTCCTGGTCTAGTGCTGAACCCCTCCTCTGTTATGTCTGTCCTGGTCTAGTGCTGAACCCCTCCTCTGTTATGTCCTGGTCTAGTGCTGAACCCCTCCTCTGTTATGTCTGTCCTGGTCCAGTGCTGAACCCCTCCTCTGCTATGTCCTGGTCTAGTGCTGAACCCCTCCTCTGTTATGTCTGTCCTGGTCTAGTGCTGAACCCCCCCTCTGTTATGTCTGTCCTGGTCTAGTGCTGAACCCCCCCTCTGTTATGTCTGTCCTGGTCTAGTGCTGAACCCCCCCTCTGTTATGTCTGTCCTGGTCTAGTGCTGAACCCCCCCTCTGTTATGTCTGTCCTGGTCTAGTGCTGAACCCCCCCTCTGTTATGTCTGTCCTGGTCCAGTGCTGAACCCCCCCTCTGTTATGTCTGTCCTGGTCTAGAGCTGAACCCCTCCTCTGTCCTGGTCCAGTGCTAAGCCCCTCCTCTGTTATGTCTGTCCTGGTCTAGTGCTGAACCCCTCCTCTGTTATGTCTGTCCTGGTCTAGAGCTGAACCCCTCCTCTGTTATGTCCTGGTCCAGTGCTGAACCCCTCCTGTAATGTCTGTCCTGGTCCAGTGCTGAACCCCTCCTCTGTTATGTCTGTCCTGGTCTAGTGCTGAACCCCCCCTCTGTTATGTCTGTCCTGGTCTAGTGCTGAACCCCTCCTCTATTATGTCTGTCCTGGTCTAGAGCTGAACCCCTCCTCTGTTATGTCTGTCCTGGTCTAGTGCTGAACCCCTCCTCTATTATGTCTGTCCTGGTCTAGTGCTGAACCCCCCCTCTGTTATGTCTGTCCTGGTCTAGTGCTGAACCCCTCCTCTGCTCTGTCCTGGTCCAGTGCTGAACCCCTCCTCTGTTATGTCTGTCCTGGTCCAGTGCTGAACCCCTCCTCTGTTATGTCTGTCCTGGTCTAGTGTTGAACCCCTCCTCTGTTATGTCTGTCCTGGTCTAGAGCTGAACCCCTCTGTTATGTCTGTCCTGGTCTAGTGCTGAACCCCTCCTCTGCTCTGTCCTGGTCCAGTGCTGAACCCCTCCTCTGTTATGTCTGTCCTGGTCTAGTGCTGAACCCCTCCTCTGCTCTGTCCTGGTCTAGTGCTGAACCCCTCCTCTGTCCTGGTCTAGTGCTGAACCCCTCCTCTGTTATGTCTGTCCTGATCCAGTGCTGAACCCCTCTGTTATGTCCTGGTCTAGTGCTGAACCCCTCCTCTGTTATGTCCTGGTCTAGTGCTGAACCCCTCCTCTGTTATGTCTGTCCTGGTCTAGAGCTGAACCCCTCCTCTGTTATGTCTGTCCTGATCCAGTGCTGAACCCCTCCTCTGTTATGTCCTGGTCTAGTGCTGAACCCCTCCTCTGTTATGTCCTGGTCTAGTGCTGAACCCCTCCTCTGTTATGTCTGTCCTGGTCTAGTGCTGAACCCCTCCTCTGTCCTGGTCTAGTGCTGAACCCCTCCTCTGTTATGTCCTGGTCCAGTGCTGAACCCCTCCTCTGTTATGTCCTGGTCTAGTGCTGAACCCCTCCTCTGTTATGTCTGTCCTGGTCTAGAGCTGAACCCCTCCTCTGTTATTTCTGTCCTGGTCTAGAGCTGAACCCCTCCTCTGTTATGTCTGTCCTGGTCCAGTGCTGAACCCCTCCTCTGCTTTGTCCTGGTCTAGTGCTGAACCCCTCCTCTGTTATGTCCTGGTCTAGTGCTGAACCCCTCCTCTGTTATGTCTGTCCTGGTCTAGTGCTGAACCCCTCCTCTGTTATGTCCTGGTCTAGTGCTGAACCCCTCCTCTGTTATGTCTGTCCTGGTCCAGTGCTGAACCCCTCCTCTGTTATGTCTGTCCTGGTCCAGTGCTGAACCCCTCCTCTGTTATGTCTGTCCTGGTCCAGTGCTGAACCCCTCCTCTGTTATGTCTGTCCTGGTCTAGTGCTGAACCCCTCCTCTGTTATGTCTGTCCTGGTCCAGTGCTGAACCCCTCCTCTGTTATGTCTGTCCTGGTCCTCTGTTATGTCTGTCCTGGTCTAGTGCTGAACCCCTCCTCTGCTATGTCCTGGTCTAGTGCTGAACCCCTCCTCTGTTCTGTCCTGGTATAGTGCTGAACCCCTCTGTTATGTCTGTCCTGGTCTAGTGTTTAACCCCTCCTGTTATGTCTGTCCTGGTCCAGTGCTGAACCCCTCCTCTGTTCTGTCCTGGTCTAGAGCTGAACCCCTCCTCTGTTATGTCTGTCCTGGTCCTCTGTTATGTCTGTCCTGGTCTAGTGCTGAACCCCTCTGTTATGTCTGTCCTGGTCTAGTGCTGAACCACCCTTTGTTATGTCTGTCCTGGTCTAGTGCTGAACCCCTCCTCTGTTCTGTCCTGGTTTAGTGCTGAACCCCTCCTCTGCTTTGTCCTGGTCTAGTGCTGAACCCCTCCTCTGCTATGTCCTGGTCTAGTGCTGAACCCCTCCTCTGTTCTGTCCTGGTATAGTGCTGAACCCCTCTGTTATGTCTGTCCTGGTCTAGTGTTTAACCCCTCCTGTTATGTCTGTCCTGGTCCAGTGCTGAACCCCTCCTCTGTTCTGTCCTGGTCTAGTGCTGAACCCCTCTGTTATGTCTGTCCTGGTCTAGAGCTGAACCCCTCCTCTGTTATGTCTGTCCTGGTCCAGTGCTGAACCCCTCCTCTGTTATGTCTGTCCTGGTCCTCTGTTATGTCTGTCCTGGTCTAGTGCTGAACCCCTCTGTTATGTCTGTCCTGGTCCAGTGCTGAACCCCTCCTGTAATGTCTGTCCTGGTCTAGTGCTGAACCCCTCCTCTGTTATGTCTGTCCTGGTCTAGTGCTGAACCCCTCCTCTGTTATGTCTGTCCTGGTCCAGTGCTGAACCCCTCCTCTGTTATGTCTGTCCTGGTCTAGAGCTGAACCCCTCCTCTGTTATGTCTGTCCTGGTCCTCTGTTATTTCTGTCCTGGTCTAGTGCTGAACCCCTCCTCTGTTATGTCTGTCCTGGTCTAGAGCTGAACCCCTCCTCTGTTATGTCTGTCCTGGTCCTCTGTTATGTCTGTCCTGGTCCTCTGTTATGTCTGTCCTGGTCCAGTGCTGAACCCCTCCTCTTATGTCTGTCCTGGTCTAGAGCTGAACCCCTCTGTTATGTCCTGGTCTAGTGCTGAACCCCTCCTCTGTTATGTCTGTCCTGGTCCAGTGCTGAACCCCCCCTCTGTTATGTCCTGGTCTAGAGCTGAACCCCTCCTCTGTTATGTCTGTCCTGGTCCTCTGTTATTTCTGTCCTGGTCTAGTGCTGAACCCCTCCTCTGTTATGTCTGTCCTGGTCTAGTGCTGAACCCCTCCTCTGTTCTGTCCTGGTCTAGTGCTGAACCCCTCCTCTGTTCTGTCCTGGTCTAGTGCTGAACCCCTCCTCTGCTATGTCCTGGTCTAGTGCTGAACCCCTCCTCTGTTCTGTCCTGGTATAGTGCTGAACCCCTCTGTTATGTCTGTCCTGGTCTAGTGTTTAACCCCTCCTGTTATGTCTGTCCTGGTCTAGAGCTGAACCCCTCCTCTGTTATGTCTGTCCTGGTCTAGTGCTGAACCCCTCCTGTTATGTCTGTCCTGGTCCTCTGTTATGTCTGTCCTGGTCTAGTGCTGAACCCCTCTGTTATGTCCTGGTCTAGTGCTGAACCCCTCCTCTGTTATGTCTGTCCTGGTCTAGAGCTGAACCCCTCCTCTGTCCTGGTCTAGTGCTGAACCCCTCCTCTGTTATGTCTGTCCTGGTCTAGTGTTGAACCCCTCCTCTGCTTTGTCCTGGTCTAGTGCTGAACCCCTCCTCTGCTATGTCCTGGTCTAGTGTTTAACCCCTCCTGTTATGTCTGTCCTGATCCAGTGCTGAACCCCTCCTCTGTTATGTCTGTCCTGGTCCAGTGCTGAACCCCTCCTGTAATGTCTGTCCTGGTCTAGTGCTGAACCCCTCCTCTGTTATGTCCTGGTCCAGTGCTGAACCCCTCTGTTATGTCTGTCCTGGTCTAGTGTTGAACCCCTCCTCTGTTATGTCCTGGTCCAGTGCTGAACCCCTCTGTTATGTCTGTCCTGGTCCAGTGCTGAACCCCTCCTCTGTTATGTCTGTCCTGGTCCAGTGCTGAACCCCTCCTCTGTTATGTCTGTCCTGGTCTAGTGCTGAACCCCTCCTCTGTTATGTCTGTCCTGGTCTAGTGCTGAACCCCTCCTCTGTTATGTCTGTCCTGGCCCAAACCTGAGATGAGCTTGAGTCTATCCCTGGGGAGGGTCTTACTGCAGAACACAGTACAAGCAGACCAGTTAGACATCTCCTCCTTCACTACAGTGGCTCCTCTCTGCTGCTGGTATCTGAGACTGAACTTGAAGACGATGATTCCCCAGTGAGGCTGTGTTCACAGCCAGGAGCGTTCCTAATTGTTGCTAAATGTTCTGCTGTGTTGCACACACTCTCTCACCCCTCCCAACCTGCTCCCCTTCCCGAACCTTGTGTCCACACTACTTAAGAACTGTCTCTCTGCCTTCAAGCAACAAAAAAAAACAATGTTTTGGTTTTCATTTTGCTAACCAAGGTGAGGTTGAAACATCCAGCTAACCTGATGCTCGCTGGTTTCAGCTCAGACCAGGGCCGTATTCATTAGGCACCAAACTGAAGTAAACGTGACAGGGACTAGCTGAGCCATCTCGGAAAAACAAACTTGTTTTCCTCTTCCACTGCGAAACATTTTGCTTCGGTGTTCCAGGATGAACATGACCCCAGCTCTATGGGATGTGAAATGCTAAAACACTGAAAACAGAAGAATTGGCTAATGTTTCACTGACCAAAGCAAACGTTTAACCTGATCCCAGATCTGTTCGTGCTCATGCCAACTTCATTGCTATTAGTCAAGCCAATTATTTTTGGCATGACTATGAGTGACAAGGAGTTGTCATGGTGACACAAACAGACTGGCACTCAGGCTAAGCTAGGTCCTATTTATAGAGTTCTCGGCTTTGTATCTGTCCCATTATGGCATCAGTGACAGCATGAGCAGCACCATTGAGGCTATCACCATTTTAAAGTAGTACATTTTCTTTTTTTTATGTTTGAAAAAGTGTATCGCTAATATTAGTGATTTACCTCCACCTGCATTGCCCGGGGTCTTGAACCAAATCTTGTCATTCATTTGTTGTGGCCACTACAAGGCTTTGATATAGCTTAAAGCCATTTACAAAACTAAGCAAACAAATTTGAAGAAGACGATGCTCTCTGATCATTGACCGATCGCTCCCATCTCATAGGAATCGCTGTCCAGTTGACTACTTTAAAATGGTGGAAGCGCTCAGTGACAAAGTCCAAGCAAATAGTGTTATTTCCAAGTAATGATCTCTCTCCATCTCTATGGTCCTGTCCCAGTTCACGTCGATCAGTGAACAACGTGAGTGTGGGTCGAACAAAGCAGGAAATCAGCCTTTGTATTAACACATGGATTTACAGGGAAATCCTTCAATTATGCAAATTATCCGGTAAAATCTAATTAGTTTTTGTGGCGACGCGTTAAAACCAGATGAGCGTTTTGTGAAAAAAAGGAAAAGGGAAAACGCATTGCAATGCAGTCTGTCTGTTTAAAGGCTTTAGTTGTTTTGTTCTCACCCTGCTGCAAGGTTAGGGTTAGGGTTAGGGTTCTCACCCTGCTGCAAGGTTAGGGTTAGGGTTCTCACCCTGCTGCAAGGTTAGGGTTAGGGTTCTCACCCTGCTGCAAGGTTAGGGTTAGGGTTCTCACCCTGCTGCAAGGTTAGGGTTAGGGTTCTCACCCTGCTGCAAGGTTAGGGTTAGGGTTAGGGTTCTCACCCTGCTGCAAGGTTAGGGTTAGGGTTAGGGTTCTCACCCTGCTGCAAGGTTAGGGTTAGGGTTAGGGTTCTCACCCTGCTGCAAGGTTAGGGTTAGGGTTCTCACCCTGCTGCAAGGTTAGGGTTAGGGTTAGGGTTCTCACCCTGCTGCAAGGTTAGGGTTAGGGTTAGGGTTCTCACCCTGCTGCAAGGTTAGGGTTAGGGTTAGGGTTCTCACCCTGCTGCAAGGTTAGGGTTAGGGTTCTCACCCTGCTGCAAGGTTAGGGTTAGGGTTAGGGGTTAGGGTTAGGGTTCTCACCCTGCTGCAAGGTTAGGGTTAGGGTTCTCACCCTGCTGCAAGGTTAGGGTTAGGGTTAGGGGTTAGGGTTAGGGTTCTCACCCTGCTGCAAGGTTAGGGTTAGGGTTAGGGTTCTCACCCTGCTGCAAGGTTAGGGTTAGGGTTCTCACCCTGCTGCAAGGTTAGGGTTAGGGTTAGGGTTCTCACCCTGCTGCAAGGTTAGGGTTAGGGTTAGGGTTCTCACCCTGCTCGCAAGGTTAGGGTTAGGGTTCTCACCCTGCTCGCAAGGTTAGGGTTAGGGTTCTCACCCTGCTCGCAAGGTTAGGGTTAGGGTTCTCACCCTGCTCGCAAGGTTAGGGTTAGGGTTAGGGTTCTCACCCTGCTCGCAAGGTTAGGGTTAGGGTTAGGGTTCTCACCCTGCTCGCTGCTGGTTTATAGCAAACTGATTTATCGGTCAAAAATACTATTTTGACTTTTTAAAATGTGTGAAATGTCAAACTTTTTGATGGATTTTGCAATAGACCATTTGATGAGCACAGACTAAGTGAAACTCCTCTTTTACACACACACACACACACACACACACACTTCCTTCTCTGTTCTTCTTCTCTATGATATCCAGTTTGTTTCTCTGTTGGTGAAGGGTGTTGTTTCTGTCTGTTTCTCAGGTGGCATCCTATTCCCTATATAATACACTACATTTGACCAGGACCTCTAGCCGTTTGGGATGCACCCTATTCCCATCCTGATCACACCGTAACTGATCACACCGTAACTGATCACACCGTGACTGATCACACCCGCCCTGATCACACCGTAACTGATCACACCGTAACTGATCACACCGTGACTGATCACACCCGTCCTGATCACACCGTAACTGATCACACCGTGACTGATCACACCCGTCCTGATCACACCGTGACTGATCACACCGTAACTGATCACACCGTAACTGATCACACCCGTAACTGATCACACCGTGACTGATCACACCGTGACTGATCACACCGTGACTGATCACACCGTGACTGATCACACCGTAACTGATCACACCGTAACTGATCACACCCGTAACTGATCACACCGTGACTGATCACACCGTGACTGATCACACCGTGACTGATCACACCCGTAACTGATCACACCGTGACTGATCACACCGTGACTGATCACACCGTAACTGGAAACAGCCAGATATGTCTCTACATGTTGTAGATGAAGGTGTTGTTGTCTGGCTCTCTATTCCCTCCGTACTGCACTTGAGTTTGAGTTTGAGTTTATTTTTATTTTTACAGGGACAGTGCACATTAATCAACGTTTCAGTAAAAGTGCCGGTTTTAGCCAGCCGGCTAATTTTCAACCGCAGTCCCTGGGCAGGTTATTAAAAACAATTACAGTATAGACAATAGCAGCATAGGACAAGCAAGACATAGCAACATAGGACAAGCAAGACATAGCAACATAGAACAAGCAAGACATAGCAACATAGGACAAGCAAGACATAGCAACATAGGACAAGCAAGACATAGCAACATAGGACAAGCAAGACATAGCAACATAGGACAAGCAAGACATAGCATACAGACAGAGCAACATAAAACAAAAAGCAGAACTTAATGTTCTGTTACTTGATAAAGGAATGAATCACTGTCCGTTACACGATTTGAAGATCTAAATGATGTTTGTTTTTTGTTATCGTTGAAAGAGGGAAGTGTAGAATACCGGACTGAGCAGTCTTCTAGGTTTTGTTAAAACGCCAAAGGTGTTGTTCCTCTGATATTTGGGGAAAACAAAAATAAAAAAGAATCATTCCTGTGTATACAAAGCCAGGAGCGTATTTGTGGGCAGGGCTGACTATTCCAGTGGCTGGTTCCATGCACAGTGATTGGCCAGGATAACTAGGTCAGGTGTACCGATTGGACACATTAATTACAATAACTCCGCCCCCCCAAGAGTGGCACATTTTGGAGGAGATGATGTCAGTAGACAACACCTGTAACACTGTCTGGCACCCTATTTAGTGCACTACTTTGGACCAGAGCACATGGGTCTGGTCTAAAGTAGTGCACTATATAGGGAACGGGGTTCCATTTCAGACAGCTTCAGGGCCATCCATCCTTCTGTACGGTCATCTCTGGAACAGGGTTCCATTTCAGACAGCTTCAGGGCCATCCATCCTTCTGTATGGTCATCTCTGGAACAGGGTTCCATTTCAGACAGCTTCAGGGCCATCAATCCTTCTGTATGGTCATCTCTGGAACAGGGTTCCATTTCAGACAGCTTCAGGGCCATCCATCCTTCTGTATGGTCATCTCTGGAACAGGGTTCCATTTCAGACAGCTTCAGGGCCATCCATCCTTCTGTATGGTCATCTCTGGAACAGGGTTCCATTTCAGACAGCTTCAGGACCATCAATCCTTCTGTACGGTCATCTCTGGAACAGGGTTCCATTTCAGACAGCTTCAGGGCCATCCATCCTTCTGTACGGTCATCTCTGGAACGGGGTTCCATTTCAGACAGCTTCAGGGCCATCCATCCTTCTGTACGGTCATCTCTGGAACAGGGTTCCATTTCAGACAGCTTCAGGGCCATCCATCCTTCTGTATGGTCATCTCTGGAACAGGGTTCCATTTCAGACAGCTTCAGGACCATCAATCCTTCTGTACGGTCATCTCTGGAACAGGGTTCCATTTCAGACAGCTTCAGGGCCATCCATCCTTCTGTATGGTCATCTCTGGAACAGGGTTCCATTTCAGACAGCTTCAGGGCCATCCATCCTTCTGTACGGTCATCTCTGGAACAGGGTTCCATTTCAGACAGCTTCAGGACCATCAATCCTTCTGTACGGTCATCTCTGGAACGGGGTTCCATTTCACACAGCTTCAGGACCATCCATCCTTCTGTACGGTCATCTCTGGAACGGGGTTCCATTTCACACAGCTTCAGGACCATCCATCCTTCTGTATGGTCATCTCTGGAACAGGGTTCCATTTCACACAGCTTCAGGGCCATCCATCCTTCTGTACGGTCATCTCTGGATGGATGTTCAAAATGGACCCATCTTTTCCGTCACTTCTCAGATCATTTCAGTGACGTCTGATTTCAAGATTAACATTTTGAAATTAAAATTGTTACATGTTGAATAACAACTTTAACTTTGGTTCCAGGCTTCCTTCTGTTAGTGCCTGGGCTGTCGACGCTATACACATGGGCCCTGGTCTGAAGTAGTGCACTATATAGGGAATGGGGTGTCATTTGCTCTGGTCTAAAGTAGTGCACTATATAGGGAATGAGGTGTCTTTTGGGATGCAGTGGTTTACTCTGCACAAACAAGTACTTACTGTCTTCTGCCTTCTCCCCTGGCACCAATAACAAACACATCATGTGTCTAAACATGACCTTAAACAAACCTCCTCTCTGGCTCTCTCCCTCTATCTATCTGGCTCTCTGTCTCTCTGGCTCTTTCCCTATCTCTCTGGCTCTCTCTCTCTTGCTCTCTCTCTCTGGCTCTGGCTCTCTCCCTCTGGCTCTCTCTATCTCTCTCCTGCTCTATCTCTCTGTCTCTCTCCTGATGTATTTTATAAATGTATGTGTATATACTGTATATATATTAGTTTGTTGCTTTGTAAATCAATGTAGGTGGAATGTACAACATGTGAAGATGTCCATTTTAATAAACATGACTACATGCTGACATCAGTTGGTGGTTATATTGTAATGTGATTTAACAATTCGTACTTAAAGAAGTACATAAAGAATCCATCCAGGTCATTGGATCTGATTCTATATGTGACAATAATTTGCAAGAGATGTTGTGAAGATTATAGATCCAGATTACATTATAAAATGTAATTTACTGTTGCGTCAACCTCAACCCATGTAAAAGCAATGTGTCCTTTTCTGACTTCTGAAGTGGTGTCTCTTTGTTCTGTCTGTGTTACCGTGGCGACATGAGCGTTCTGTCATCCTTCCCTAGAGGAGATACTTCTCTGTAAAGAAACCCGTACAGGACTGGATTAGAGCCAAGCCAGCAAAGCATGACGGATTTGTGGACACACACACACACACACACACAAACACACCTCTGGCTGTGCTGAAGCAGCTTTCACAGTGCACTGTCCCTCTGTGGAGCCACATACTGTCTCCTACATGGAGGTCTCCTAGAGGACAATGGCACACCTCACACTGTCGAGGAGAGGAAGATGGTTACATACAGTTTGGGTTCAGAGACAGATTATTAGAATCACATGAATAACTGCCTACTGATTGACTCACTGCCTACTGATTGACTGACTGCCTGACGACTGATTGACTGACTGCCTACTGACTGCCTGCCTGACTGACTGCCTACTGATTGACTGACTGCCTACTGACTGACTGCCTACTGATTGACTGACTGCCTACTGATTGATTGACTGACTGCCTACTGATTGACTGACTGACTGCACACATGATACACATCTAGAGGACATATCCAGTTATCACTACAGCACAACTATGTGGAAGATGTGTGACTTCCTGTAGATGTGTGTTGAATAGATAGACGTGTAGATGTGTGTTGAATAGATAGACGTTCTGTAGATGTGTGTTGAATAGATAGACGTTCTGTAGATGTGTGTTGAATAGATAGACGTTCTATAGATGTGTGTTGAATAGATAGACGTGTAGACGTTCTATAGATGTGTGTTGAATAGATAGACGTGTAGATGTGTGTTGAATAGATAGACGTGTAGACTTTCTGTAGATGTGTGTTGAATAGATAGACGTGTAGACGTCCTGTAGATGTATGTTGAATAGATAGACATGTGAGACGTACTGTAGGTGTGTGAAAATGCCACACTATTCCCTATATAGTGCACTACTTTTGACCAGAGCCTATAGGATCCATTGGGCCTGGTCTGAAGTAGTGCAGTTATTAAAGAGCTTAGGAGAGACAATTGGGACACACATAGATATATGTTGAATAGACGGGTGTGTTGCTTTACCTTGAAGCAGGATGAATGGCTGTAGATCTGTAGATCCTCCAGGATCATGTTGGCTCCAGCCACCATCGGTTTACAGCAGTACGAACACAGGCCCTTGGTCACACTCCTGTACAGCAGAGGGCAGTAGTGAGTTGGGGATAGAGAGAACACATAGTGACAGCTTTGCTGTGTGCAGAGTCAGCACCTGTGATGTTCAAGGACGATAAGACAAACACAGTCCTGATACAGTGTTAATATAATATTTTTTAACATTTATTTAAACTGTTCAGACAGAATGTATTTGCTACATGAACACAACACATGGCTGACATGTTGGATATGGACTAGAGGAGAGTCTGGGTTGGAGTCAGGACTGACCTGTTAGGTATGGACTAGAGGAGAGTCTGGGTTGGAGTCAGGACTGACCTGTTGGGTATGGACTAGAGGAGAGTCTGGGTTGGAGTCAGGACTGACCTGTTGGGTATGGACTAGAGGAGAATCTGGGTTGGAGTCAGGACTGACCTGTTGGGTATGGACTAGAGGAGAGTCTGGGTTGGAGTCAGGACTGACCTGTTGGGTATGGACTAGAGAGGAGAGTCTGGGTTGGAGTCAGGACTGACCTGTTAGGTATGGAGAGGAGAGTCTGGGTTGGAGGCAGGACTGACCTGTTGGGTATGGAGAGGAGAGTCTGGGTTGGAGTCAGGACTGACCTGTTGGGTATGGAGAGGAGAGTCTGGGTTGGAGTCAGGACTGACCTGTTGGGTATGAAGAGGAGAGTCTGGGTTGGAGTCAGGACTGACCTGTTGGGTATGGAGAGTAGAGTCTGGGTTGGAGTCAGGACTGACCTGTTGGGTATGGAGAGGAGAGTCTGGGTTGGAGTCAGGACTGACCTGTTAGGTATGGACTAGAGGAGAGTCTGGGTTGGAGTCAGGACTGACCTGTTAGGTATGGACTAGAGAGGAGAGTCTGGGTTGGAGTCAGGACTGACCTGTTAGGTATGGACTAGAGGAGAGTCTGGGTTGGAGTCAGGACTGACCTGTTAGGTATGGACTAGAGGAGAGTCTGGGTTGGAGTCAGGACTGACCTGTTAGGTATGGACTAGAGAGGAGAGTCTGGGTTGGAGTCAGGACTGACCTGTTAGGTATGGACTAGAGAGGAGAGTCTGGGTTGGAGTCAGGACTGACCTGTTAGGTATGGACTAGAGAGGAGAGTCTGGGTTGGAGTCAGGACTGACCTGTTAGGTATGGAGAGGAGAGTCTGGGTTGGAGTCTGGACTGACCTGTTAGGTATGGAGAGTCTGGTTTGGAGTCAGGACTGACCTGTTAGGTATGGACTAGAGAGGAGAGTCTGGGTTGGAGTCAGGACTGACCTGTTAGGTATGGACTAGAGAGGAGAGTCTGGGTTGGAGTCAGGGAGGGTATAGAGAGGAGAGTCTGGGTTGGAGTCGGGACTGACCTGTTAGGTATGGACTAGAGAGGAGAGTCTGGGTTGGAGGCAGGACTGACCTGTTAGGTATGGACTAGAGAGGAGAGTCTGGGTTGGAGGCAGGACTGACCTGTTAGGTATGGAGAGGAGAGTCTGGGTTGGAGTCTGGACTGACCTGTTAGGTATGGACTAGAGAGGAGAGTCTGGGTTGGAGTCAGGACTGACCTGTTAGGTATGGACTAGAGAGGAGAGTCTGGGTTGGAGTCAGGGAGGGTATAGAGAGGAGAGTCTGGGTTGGAGTCGGGACTGACCTGTTAGGTATGGACTAGAAAGGAGAGTCTGGGTTGGAGGCAGGACTGACCTGTTAGGTATGGACTAGAGAGGAGAGTCTGGGTTGGAGGCAGGACTGACCTGTTCAGTATGGAGAGGAGAGTCTGGGTTGGAGTCAGGGAGGGTATAGAGAGGAGAGTCTGGGTTGGAGTCGGGACTGACCTGTTCGGTATGGAGAGTAGAGTCTGGGTTGGAGTCAGAGAGGGCGGGTCAGGGAGTCTGGTCTCTAAGCTGAGAGAGGAGAGAATGAAGAAGGGTCGTCATGGTGTCGCTGACCCTGCTCAGTCCTGATTCATTTAGGATTTTAGACAAATCTGACAGTTGACCAAATCTCCGGACACATTTTATCGGAATCACAGTTTTGAGATAAAAGTTATTTAAAGTCATAAAGGGCAAGAAGATACATTAAACCCTTTTTTAGTTCATATTCATTATTATTTTAGAACTCATTATATATTCATTATTATTTTAGAATTCATCATATATTCATCATTATTTTAGAATTTTAAACACTTTTTTTGGAGAATTTGAAATCCGGAGAACAGCATTTCCTTGCATAGAGCCAACATGGAAATGAATCGTTTTGGAAATATTTAGAGAATTCCAAAAACAAATCTTCCCCCTTGTGACAGCCTGGTCTCATAGACTAGACGTAACATAGTAAAAGTAATTCCAGGACTCTAATCAGTATGATATGTTTACCTTGGGTATGGTTACATAAGACAGAAGGTTATTAAGGCAAAACCCCAAATTTTGCGTGTTCGAATCTCATCATGGACAACTTTAGCATTTTAGCCAATTAGCAACATTGCAACTACCCTTTAATTTAACTCCTAATCTTAACCCTAACCCCTAGCCTAGCTAATGTTATCCACCTAGCTAACATTAGCTTTAGCCACCTAGCCAACGTTAGCCACAACAAATTGGAATTCGTAACATATCATACATTTAGAAAATTCCAGCTGTGCTGGGTGGAGATAAGAGCACATGGCCATTAAGTCCAGATCGTTCTTCAAGATGTTCAAACGTTCATAGATGACCAGCAGGATCAATTAATAATCACAGTGCAGTTAAAAAGTAAGAAAAATTAGCTAAATAACAAAGGAAACAGTAGCACAATAAAATAACTGTTCATTGTTGTCATGACTTTGAATGCATACTGCCAATCATCAATGTTCATTATGTCAGAAGTACCTGATCTCACTGATTACAACTTGGGGCATTGGTGGTGTTGGAGGTGGTGGAGTTGTTGTTGGAGGTGGTGGAGTTGTTGTTGGAGGTGGTGGAGTTGTTGTTGTTGGAGGTGGTGGAGTTGTTGTTGTTGGAGGTGGTGGTGGTAGAGTTGTTGGAGGAGGAGGTGGTGGTGGTGGTGGTAGAGTTGTTGGAGAAGGTGGTGGTGGTAGAGTTGTTGGAGGAGGTGGTGGTGGTGGTAGAGTTGTTGGAGAAGGTGGTGGTGGTAGAGTTGTTGGAGGAGGTGGTGGTGGTGGTAGAGTTGTTGGAGGAGGTGGAGGTAGAGTTGTTGGAGGAGGTGGTGGTGGTGGTAGAGTTGTTGGAGGTGGTGGTGGTAGAGTTGTTGGAGGAGGTGGAGGTAGAGTTGTTGGAGGAGGTGGTGGTGGTAGAGTTGTTGGAGGAGGTGGTGGTGGTAGAGTTGTTGGAGGAGGTGGTGGTGGTAGAGTTGTTGGAGGAGGTGGTGGTGGTAGAGTTGTTGGAGGAGGAGGTGGTGGTAGAGTTGTTGGAGGAGGAGGTGGTGGTAGAGTTGTTGGAGGTGGTGGAGTTGTTGGGACTGCCGGGGGCTCTTCATCAGTGATGTGGGTAATGGCGTGGGGGAGTACCTCTGGAGGGCTTAGTGGGGAGTAGAATACTTTTTGGTGGGAGGAAAAGACCCTTGCAGTAAAGAGGGACATGGATGGGCTCTTCAGCGATAAGCTTCTACAAAACCACACGGAAATAAAACAAGAGTTTTAGTCAGTTACTGTAATACAGCATTAAATAAAAGCTCACAAACACAATCAAACTTTAAACTCATGTAAAGTCACTTGTTCTATGTGTCTGACTTACGTGGGGGAGTTTAGGGACTTTGGGGAGGTGCTCCCAGGACTCATGGCTGTCTTGGGACCTTTCATGCTCTTTGAGGTGGTGCTGGGAGGAGAGGGAAGACCGTCACGGTTGAGTACACCATTAGGAGGGTCTGACAGTTTTTTTTCTGAGTTTGGTACAATTTTAGTCCCCTGAGTTCGAATTTTGACCTCTTTACCTTAAAAGGAAGGACACAGTCTTGGTCTTCGGAGGAAGTGGAGGGCTGAGGTAAAACGAAACAAAGGAAAAACACAAATAGATTTGTGAGGCAAAGAGACACACCTGTGTGAGAATGACTAAATATGATGAAGATACAGGTAGAGAGTGACTATCAGTTAGGTAAAACACTGTGGCTACCAGATAGTAGATATCTAGTTAAACACTGTGACTACCAGATAGTAGATATCTAGTTAAACACTGTGACTACCAGATAGTAGATATCTAGTTAGAGAAAACACTGTGACTACCAGATAGTAGATATCTAGTTAAACACTGTGACTACCAGATAGTAGATATCTAGTTAAACACTGTGACTACCAGATAGTAGATATCTAGTTAGAGAAAACACTGACTACCAGATAGTAGATATCTAGTTAAACACTGTGACTACCAGATAGTAGATATCTAGTTAGAGAAAACACTGTGACTACCAGATAGTAGATATCTAGTTAAACACTGTGACTACCAGATAGTAGATATCTAGTTAAACACTGTGACTACCAGATAGTAGATATCTGGCAGATTTTTTTAATGGAATATCTACATAGGCGTACAGAGGCCCACTATCAGCACCACTCCTGTAAGGGGTGTGTAATCGGTGGCAGGGAAGTCAGACGCAGGAGAGCAGAACTATAACATAGGCTACAACCCAACCAAGCCGCACTGCTGCTTAACACAGCGCGCATCCAACCCGGAAGCCAGCCGCACCAATGTGTCGGAGGAAACACCATGCACCTGGCAACCTTGGTTAGCGTGCACTGCGCCCAGCCCGCCACAGGAGTCGCTGGTGTGCGATGAGACAAGGACACCCCTACCGACCAAGCCCTCCCTAACCCGGGCGACGCTAGGCCAATTGTGCGTCGCCCCACGGACCTCCCGGTCGCGGCCGGTTACGACAGAGCCTGGGAGCGAACCCATGGACTCTGATGGCACAGCTGGCGCTGCAGTACAGCGCCCTTAACCACTGCGCCACCCGGGAGGCCCAAACTGACCTTCTTTAAACTAGTTGAGTATCTGGAGCGTCAGCATTTGTGGGTTTGATTACAGTCTATTCTTGTTCTGAGAAATGAAGGCTATTCAATGTGAGAAATTGCCAAGAAACTGAAGATTGCGTACAATGCTGTGTACTACTCCCTTCACAGAACAACGCAAACTGGCGTTGGGAGTGGGAGGCCCCGGTGCACAACTGAGCAAGAGGACAAGTACATTAGAGTGTCTAGTTGTAGAAACAGACACCTCACAAGTCCTCAACTGGCAGCTTCATTAAATAGTACCCGCAAAACACCAGTCTCAACGTCAACAGTGAAGAGGCGACTCCGGGATAATAGCCTTCTAGGCAGGAACGCTGCTAAAATAAACACAATGCAAATGTACCTCTTGGTCACATGGTTGACTGGGGTGCTGGGGCTGGCAGGGATGGGCTGGCCCACCTCCGA
>NC_092153.1:3042433-3113533 GCF_045791955.1 Oncorhynchus clarkii lewisi
CTAACGTAAACGTTATTATTAACAACAAATCAATACAAAAAAAGTACATGTCTAAAGTAATCGCTAGATTTTCCCACCGCATCACTACAGTTTTAGATGTCTGACACGCCTATCGTGAAAGTGTGAACCCCACTTATCGAGCTCAGGTTTTTCGCAAACTCGGTCCTGCCCCCGTCCCCCGGTGGCACGTTCTGGTTTTTGCCCTACCCAGCTGATTAAAATAATGATAGCTTGATGATGAATTGGATATTTGAGTCCGCTATGTAGTGCTAGGGCAAAAACCCTGATCTAGCTAACACTAGTTTGACTAACTTTCAGGTGTGACATTCTACCACGCTGAGTCAGTATCCCTTTTAATGTCTGTAGATTGATATCCTGGAGGATCCCTTGATCAAGAACGTGATCATTCTGCAGACTGTACTCCAAGAGGTCCGCCACAGGAGCGCTCCCATCTACAAGCGATTGAAAGACATCCTTCACGACAAGGAAAAACACTTTTACACTTTCACTAACGAACATCACAGGTAGAAAATAGATATGCTGTTTGCCTTAGATAACTGACTGTTTTGTAGTGATTTAAGGGGGTGCAGCCTAACTTGGTTTTGAATCAGTGACTCTTAGGGTTATCCCACCACTGACGCCAATGTAGCAATTGACTGAAATAAGTTGGAGCAAGACTGAAGTCAGTATGTTTCCCGACCAAAACAGTTTGGAAGAGTTTGCTCGTATATTATGATGCCATTTTGTTTGTTTTTTGGACTTTGGCACGGGTTTTTTAAGCTGTTCTTATTCACGTTTTCTCTTGAGAAATACTGCACCTAACATCCTAATCAGATGAAAAATTGCGTGACTAAGATCTACTAGGCAAAAAGTAAATTTATAACAGATTTATTGAGTTATCTTTGTTCTGACTATTTTGGGGAAGTGTATACTGGCTACGGCGTCTCAAAAAGGACAAACAGTACTATTGCCGTTTTTTTTTTCTTGTTTTTCAACCCAAGGTCTTTTTAAGTATGAGAGCACACTCGTTCAGCTAACCGAGCTCAGGCTAGTCGCCAGCCGAACTGAAGCATGCTGACTCCTTAACTGTCCATCCGATTTGTGATCAATGCTTTTCAAAGCCACATATGGCTGTATTCTTCTGTTCCAGAGAAACGTATATAGAGAGAGAGCAGGGGGAAAGCGCCAACGATCGGAATGACAGAGCCATCCGCATATCTACCAAGTGGTACAGTGATCACCTGAACAACACCCCCACGGACAAGAAGCTAAAGGTTGTTTTGCTGACCAACGACCGGGGCAACAAGGAGAAAGCAGAGGAGTCCGGCCTGCTCACATACAGATGTAAGAAACTACACACCTCCGTTACCTCAGTACCCCAAGATGAGACCGCTGTTCTTACCTCAGTACCCCAAGATGAGACCGCTGTTCTTGTCTTTAATATCACAATATCTGTTACCTCAGTACCCCAAGATGAGACCGCTGTTCTTGTCTTTAACCTTAAACACAAGGTCACAATACTAGGTGTGTTCAACATGTCGACTACGTGTTTACTCTAGTAGATGTGGACTACATGTTTACTCTAGTAGATGTGGACTACATGTTTACTCTAGTAGATGTGGACTACGTGTTTACTCTAGTAGATGTGGACTACGTGTTTACTTTAGTAGATGTGGAATACGTGTTTACTTTAGTAGATGTGGAATACGTGTTTACTCTAGTAGATGTGGACTACATGTTTACTCTAGTAGATGTGGACTACATGTTTACTCTAGTAGATGTGGACTACATGTTTACTCTAGTAGATGCGGACTACGTGTTTACTCTAGTAGATGTGGACTACATGTTTACTTTAGTAGATGTGGACTACGTGTTTACTTTAGTAGATGTGGACTACGTGTTTACTCTAGATGTGGACTACATGTTTACTCTAGAAGATGTGGACTACATGTTTACTCTAGTAGATGTGGACTACATGTTTACTCTAGTAGATGTGGACTACATGTTTACTCTAGTAGATGTGGACTACCTGTTTACTTTAGTAGATGTGGACTACATGTTTACTCTAGTAGATGTGGACTACATGTTTACTCTAGTAGATGTGGACTACCTGTTTACTTTAGTAGATGTGGACTACATGTTTACTCTAGTAGATGTGGACTACATGTTTACTCTAGTAGATGTGGACTACATGTTTACTCTAGAAGATGTGGACTACATGTTTACTCTAGTAGATGTGGACTACATGTTTACTCTAGTAGATGTGGACTACATGTTTACTCTAGTAGATGTGGACTACATGTTTACTCTAGTAGATGTGGACTACATGTTTACTCTAGTAGATGTGGACTACGTGTTTACTCTAGTAGATGTGGACTACGTGTTTACTCTAGTAGATGTGGACTACGTGTTTACTCTAGTAGATGTGGACTACATGTTTACTCTAGTAGATGTGGACTACATGTTTACTCTAGAAGATGTGGACTACATGTTTACTCTAGTAGATGTGGACTACATGTTTACTCTAGTAGATGTGGACTACATGTTTACTCTAGTAGATGTGGACTACATGTTTACTCTAGTAGATGTGGACTACATGTTTACTCTAGTAGATGTGGACTACGTGTTTACTCTAGTAGATGTGGACTACGTGTTTACTCTAGTAGATTTGGACTACATGTTTACTCTAGATGTCGACTACGTGTTTACTTTAGATGTGGACTACATGTTTACTCTAGAAGATGCCGTCTTCATCCGTCCTCTGTTCCACACAGGTGAGGAGTACGTCAAGAGTCTGATAGCCAACCCTGAGCTGGTGGATCGACTGGCTTTGACCAACGATGACAAGGTAACTAATATCTACACAATATCGCATTTACACATATGTACTTTCTACAGCAGCTATTTTAGATCCATAGAGAAAGTTAGATCTGCATATTCATAGAGAAAGTTAGATCTGCATATTCATAGAGAACGTTAGATATGCATATTCATAGAGAAAGTTAGATCTGCATATTCATAGAGAAAGTTAGATCTGCATATTCATAGGGAAAGTTAGATCTGCATATTCATAGAGAACGTTAGATCTGCATATTCATAGAGAAAGTTAGATCTGCATATTCATAGAGAAAGTTAGATCTGCATATTCATAGTTATTCGTTTAATTTAGCACTTTAATTTCTCTCTCCCTCCCCCAGAATGAGATCACCAGCAGTAAGGTGTTGTTCCCGGAGCACCTGCCCCTGTCTAGGATCCAGTCTGGGATTAAGAGTGGGACCTTCCAACAGGGAACGTTCCGGGCTAGCAGAGACAACTACCTGGAGGCTACTGTGTTTGTCCACGGAGAAGGAGATGACAGTACAGAGGTGAGTGCTGCTGAAGCATAGCTCATGTTCATTAGTGGATTCTGGCCGTGTAACCTGACATAGAAGTATGGAACATTCTTTAAGTCCTCCAACAGTTGCTGAATATTTCCTCATCGTTAACTCCTCTGTTCATGTACCTGGTTAGTTAACTCCTCTGTTCATGTACCTGGTTAGTTAACTCCTCTGTTCATGTACCTGGTTAGTTAACTCCTCTGTTCATGTACCTGGTTTGGAAAAGTGAGTCACCAACAGTATAATTCTTCCTTTACCATTGGATGGGAGTGGAGAATCTTTGATGCTGTTCTAAGTGCCAGCTGGCGAGATGGGGATGAGTGAGTGATTGGATGGGAAATGTAAACGAAGCAGCGTTGGTTACCATGGTAACACTTCCTCTTCCTGTCCCGCCCCTCAGGTTCTGATCCAAGGCCTGCAGAACCTGAACAGGGCTGTCCATCAGGACCTGGTTGCTGTGGAGATCATGCCTCTGAACCAATGGGTGGCTCCGTCCTCTGTGGTGCTGCAGGACGAGGGGCCCAAGGAGGATGATGTCACAGAGGAGGAGGAGGCAGAGTTGAAGAGTGGTCCGTCTGGGGCGGCGTCACGGAAGCCCACAGGCAGGGTGGTGGGCATCATCAAGAGGAACTGGAGACCCTTCTGTGGCATGCTCTTCCTGTCCCAAATCAAAGAGGTAACTAGCATCACCTCGCTCTGCTCTGTCAATCAACACATCAATCAAAACAAGCCCTTCAGAAATCCTACATGAGTATTTATCCATATGGATGTGTATACCACCATGCTTTGGTTTCTCTTGTGATTATTTTGTCGTTTGTCGTACTTGTTTTGTGCTGACGAAGATATCTCATTGTTCCTGGTCTGTTATACCCCGTCCTCCCCTTCCCAGGCCACCCGTCACCTCTTCACCCCAGCCGACCGCCGTATCCCCAGGATCCGTATAGAGACGCGCCAGGCGGCCACGTTGGCAGGACAGAGGATCATGGTGGCCATCGACGGCTGGCCCAAGCACTCCAGATACCCTAATGTATGTGTCTCTCAGGTCCTCTTGATTACAGTTGGGCTGCTCAGATGATCACGTATCATTATGGGATATCGATGCCTGGAGAAATGTGTGATGTACATGAGATGTGCAGCTCGACTGCAATGAAGAGGACCTGGAACGCACCTCAATCATAACGGCTCATCTCTCCTCTTTCGGTCTTTGAGGAACTAGCAGAGACTAGACACCATTCTCTCCTCACCCACCCCTCTCTCCTCCTCTCCCTCTCTCCTTCTCTCTCCTCACCCACCCGTCTCTCCTCCTCTCCCTCTCTCCTCCTCTCCCTCTCCTCCTCTCCCTCTCCTCACCCACCCCTCTCTCCTTCTCTCCCTCTCTCCTCCTCCTCTCCCTCTCTCCTCCTCTCCTCTTCTCCCTCTCTCCTCACCCACCCCTCTCTCCTTCTCTCCCTCTCTCCTCCTCCTCTCCCTCTTCTCCTCCTCTCCCTCTCATCCCCCTCTCCCTCTCTCCTCACCCACCCCTCTCTCCTCCTCTCCCTCTCTCCCTCTCTCCTCCTCTCAGGGCCATTTTGTTCGTAGCCTGGGAAGTGCAGGGGACAAGGAGACGGAGACGGAGGTGCTACTACTGGAGCATGATGTCCCTCACCAGGACTTCTCACAGGCCGTCCTCAGTTTCCTCCCCAAGATGCCCTGGAACATCACAGAGGAGGTAACTGCACCGCACAGTGGGGGTCCTGTTATGGCGGCCATTTTGTGTCAAGACATATATCAATGGTTGTCACCTGGTGGCTACGTTGTTGTAGCTACACCAATCAACAATTTGGTAACACTACTTAAAGCCTGTTGGTATAATTGCATTATGGTGTGGTTATAATACTTTATAAAGGCTCATAACATGCTTATAACAGGTAATAATGCATCACTAAACCTTATTTGATCTTCTATCAGGACATGGCTGTGAGAGAGGACCTGAGGAACCTGACCGTCTGCAGTGTGGATCCTCCTGGCTGTACGGACATAGATGATGCTCTGCACTGTAGAGACCTGCCCAATGGAAACCAAGAGGTAGGACACTGAGGAACTAACACAGTTTACCACAGCATTTTATTGGGATGGGTGAATGTTTGGATGAGGTAACAGAATCTTATTTTAATTGGTAATATGGTGGAACAGAATTGAAAGTTGAGAAGTCATCGTGTGTGTGTGTGTTTCTTTGTGGGTTGAAGGTTGGTGTCCACATTGCTGATGTGAGCCACTTCATCCGGCCAGGCAACGCTATGGACCTGGAGGCTGCTAACAGAGGAACTACAGTCTACCTGACTGGAAGGGTACAGACCA
Organism: Oncorhynchus clarkii lewisi; assembly: GCF_045791955.1. Classification (NCBI taxonomy): domain Eukaryota; kingdom Metazoa; phylum Chordata; class Actinopteri; order Salmoniformes; family Salmonidae; genus Oncorhynchus; species Oncorhynchus clarkii. Next base: position 3,048,148 of record NC_092153.1, read on the forward strand.
TCTGTTTCATCACATAGTAACCTTGATGAACCCTAGCTAGCTCTTTTAGTACGTCTTAAATGGCACCCTATTCACTATAAGTGCACTATTATTTTTTATTTTTTACCAGAGCCCGGGTCAAAAGTAGTGCACTATATAGGGAAAAGGGTTCCATTTAAGTGTTGTATTGCTAACACAGATGATTGTCTCCCATCAGAGGATCGACATGGTTCCTGAACTGCTGAGCTCCAACCTGTGTTCTCTACGATCCAGTGTGGAGAGGTGACTTTAATACTTCCTGAAGACATCATATATTTTGTTATTGTTGTTGTCATTTACCGTTAGTGGTGTTCATGGTGTCTCCTCTCGGTAGGCTGGCCTTCTCTTGTATATGGGAGATCAACGACAAGGCTGAGATAGTCAAGACCAGATTCACTAAAAGTGTCATCAACTCCAAGGTAGAGGGAGAGGAAACTCACACATTTGACAATGTAACAGTTGTGATTGAGACAATGTAAGAAATGCCCCTCAGGGATCAATAAAGTTTATTGAATTGAATGATAATTCTTCCTCCAGGCCTCCCTGACGTACGCCGAGGCCCAGATGAGGATTGATGACGCCAACATGAATGATGACACCACCAAGAGCTTACGAGGCCTGAACAGACTAGCCAAGATCCTGAAGAAACGGAGGATAGAGAAAGGGTAAGGTTACGAGACCTGAACAGACTAGCCAGGATCCTGAAGAGACCGAGGATAGTGAAAGGGTGAGGTTACTAGACCTGAACAGACTAGCCAGGACCCTGAAGAGACAGGATAGAGGAAGGGTAAGAGGTTACTAGACCTGAACAGACTAGCCAGGATCCCGAAGAGACAGGATAGAGAAAGGGTAACAGGTTACGAGGCCTGAACAGACTAGCCAGGACCCTGAAGAGACCGAGGATAGAGGAAGGGCAAGAGGTTACGAGGCCTGAACAGACTAGCCAGGACCCTGAAGAGACAGGATAGAGGAAGGGTAAGAGGTTACGAGACCTGAACAGACTAGCCAGAACCCTGAAGAGACAGGATAGAGGAAGGGTAAGAGGTTACTAGACCTGAACAGACTAGCCAGGACCCTGAAGAGACCGAGGATAGAGGAAGGGTAAGAGGTTACTAGACCTGAACAGACTAGCCAGGACCCTGAAGAGACAGGATAGAGGAAGGGTAAGAGGTTACTAGACCTGAACAGACTAGCCAGGACCCTGAAGAGACAGGATAGAGGAAGGGTAAGAGGTTACTAGACCTGAACAGACTAGCCAGGATCCTGAAGAGACAGGATAGAGGAAGGGTAAGAGGTTACTAGACCTGAACAGACTAGCCAGGATCCTGAAGAGACAGGATAGAGGAAGGGTAAGAGGTTACTAGACCTGAACAGACTAGCCAGGATCCTGAAGAGACCGAGGATAGAGGAAGGGTAAGATGTTACTAGACCTGAACAGACTAGCCAGGATCCTGAAGAGACAGGATAGAGGAAGGGTAAGAGGTTACTAGAACTGAACAGACTAGCCAGGATCCTGAAGAGACAGGATAGAGGAAGGGTAAGAGGTTACTAGACCTGAACAGACTAGCCAGGATCCTGAAGAGACCGAGGATAGAGGAAGGGTAAGATGTTACTAGACCTGAACAGACTAGCCAGGACCCTGAAGAGACAGGATAGAGAAAGGGTGAGGTTACGAGGCCTGAACAGACTAGCCAGGATCCTGAAGAGACCGAGGATAGAGGAAGGGTAAGAGGTTACTAGACCTGAACAGACTAGCCAGGACCCTGAAGAGACCGAGGATAGAGAAAGGTTAAGAGGTTACTAGACCTGAACAGACTAGCCAGGACCCTGAAGAGACCGAGGATAGAGGAAGGGTAAGATGTTACTAGACCTGAACAGACTAGCCAGGACCCTGAAGAGACCGAGGATAGAGGAAGGGTAAGAGGTTACTAGACCTGAACAAACTAGCCAGGACCCTGAAGAGACCGAGGATAGAGGAAGGGTAAGATGTTACTAGACCTGGACAGACTAGCCAGGACCCTGAAGAGACAGGATAGAGGAAGGGTAAGAGGTTACTAGACCTGAACAGACTAGCCAGGACCCTGAAGAGACCGAGGATAAATGGTTTGTGACTATGTGATGTCAGTAGTTGATAACCTTTTCCCTAACTGTTGAAAGAGACGGATCGTTAGAACTGTGGCAGATTGATGTATTCCCAAAGGTGATTAGTTGGTTGATGGATTGATTGTGTTTATTGATCTGGTTGCTGGTGTCATTAATATATATGTTGTACTCTGTGTGGAATGTATAAGTACTTGTCTTTGTTGGTAATCTAACATGGTGGTTTTCCGTTGTGTGTTTCAGCGCGTTGACTCTCTCCTCGCCCGAGGTTCGCTTCCACATCGACAGTGAGACTCACGACCCCATAGACCTACAGACCAAGGAACTCAAGTACGTTGTTAGGCTTTTAGAATATAGAATTTAAAATAAGGCTTTTAGAATATAGAATTTAAAATAAGTCTTTTAGAATATAGAATTTAAAATAAGGCTTTTAGAATATAGAATTTAAAATAAGGTTCTATTCATGGGGCTTGAAACTGTGCTGTCGTTTTGACCCTGACTAACGTGGTTTAAACTTCAACAAGTTCAGCTGAATTCACATGAATATTGACAAGCTTTTTGTGGCCTGTCAAGGCATCCTGCTGTTTCCAGTTTTACCTTGTCACTGGGTTATAACATCCAGCAGTAGATCTCTGCTCAGAGACTTGATGTTCACGCTGTATCGGTGGGTTCAAATTCAAATAACTTTATTGTTCCCCAGGGAGACCAACTCGATGGTGGAGGAGTTCATGTTGCTGGCCAACATCTCAGTAGCTCAGAAGATTTATGATGAGTTCTCAGAGTGTGCTCTTCTCAGGAAGCACCCCGCCCCTCCTCCATCCAACTACGACATCCTTAACAAGGCTGCCAAGTCTAAGGTACATCTACGTATTCAGACTAGACATCTAAAACAAGTCTAATGACATCTATGTATTCAGACAGACTAGACATAAACATCTAAAACAGGTCTAATGACATCTATATATTCAAACTAGACATCAACATCTAAAACATGTCTAATGACATCTATATATTCAGACTGACTAGACATCAACATCTTAAACAAGTCTAATGACATCTATATATTCAGACTGACTAGACATCAACATCTAAAACAGGTCTAATGACATCTATATATTCAGACTAGACATCAACATCTAAAACAAGTCTAATGTACATCTATATATTCAGACTGACTAGACATCTAAAACCAGTCTAATGACATCTATATATTCAGACTGACTAGACATCAACATCTAAAACCAGTCTAATGACAGGTACATCTATAGACAACACTTCTATCTAAAACCAGTCTAATGACAGGTACATCTATAGACAACACTTCCAGCTAAAACACAGTTTTAATAAGACTTGATATTTTTGGGGACAACTGTTCCATTCCGGGTCGAAGGACAACGAAATAGGGACTGACGTAGGACCTTCAGTCTAATGTAGTCCTAACGTTGTTGTTTCTGACATCAGTCTGATGTAGTCCTAACGTTGTTGTTTCTGACATCAGTCTAATGTAGTCCTGACGTTGTTGTTTCTGACATCAGTGTAATGTAGTCCTAACGTTGTTGTTTCTGACATCAGTCTAATGTAGTCCTAACGTTGTTGTTTCTGACATCAGTGTAATGTAGTCCTAACGTTGTTGTTTCTGACATCAGTCTAATGTAGTCCTAACGTTGTTGTTTCTGACATCAGTCTAATGTAGTCCTAACGTTGTTGTTTCTGACATCAGTGTAATGCAGTCCTAACGTTGTTGTTTCTGACATCAGTCTAATGTAGTCCTAACGTTGTTGTTTCTGACATCAGTCTAATGTAGTCCTAACGTTGTTGTTTCTGACATCAGTCTAATGTAGTCCTAACGTTGTTGTTTCTGACATCAGTGTGATGTAGTCCTAACGTTGTTGTCCCTCCCCTCAGGACATGGTGATCCACACGGACTCGGCCAAGGCTCTAGCTGACTCTCTGGACGCGGCCCAGGTGGACGGCTTCCCTTACTTCAACACCTTGCTGCGTATCCTAGCAACACGCTGCATGATGCAGGCTGTGTACTTCTGCTCCGGGATGGACAGTGACTTCCACCACTATGGACTGGCCTCTCCCATCTACACACACTTCACCTCACCTATCAGACGGTGAGAACACACACTTCACCTCACCTATCAGACGGTGAGAACACACACTTCACCTCACCCATCAGACGGTGAGAACACACACTTCACCTATCAGACGGTGAGAACACACACCTCACCTATCAGACGGTGAGAACACACACCTCACCTATCAGACGGTGAGAACACACACCTCACCTATCAGACGGTGAGAACACACACTTCACCTCACCCATCTGTAGGTCCACACTCTCTCTCTACTCCTGACTGGTCCACACTCCCCCCCCCTTCTCTAACTCTGACTGGACCACACCCCTCCTCTACTCCTGACTGGTCCACCCCCACCCCCTCCTTCTCTACCTCTGACTGGACCACACCCCTCCTCTACTCCTGACTGGTCCACCCCCACCTTCTCTACCTCTGACTGGACCACACCCCTCCTCTACTCCTGACTGGTCCACCCCCACCCCCCCTTCTCTACCTCTGACTGGACCACACCCCTCCTCTACTCCTGACTGGTCCACCCCCACCCCCTCCTTCTCTGCCTCTGACTGGACCACACCCCTCCTCTACTCCTGACTGGTCCACCCCCACCTTCTCTACCTCTGACTGGACCACACCCCTCCTCTACTCCTGACTGGTCCACCCCCACCCCCCCTCCTCTACTCCTGACTGGACCACCCCCCCTCCTCTACTCCTGACTGGTCCACCCCCCCTCCTCTACTCCTGACTGGTCCACCCCCACCCCCCCTCCTCTACTCCTGACTGGTCCACCCCCACCCCCCCTCCTCTACTCCTGACTGGTCCACCCCCACCACCCCTCCTCTACTCCTGACTGGTGCACCCCCACCCCCCCTCCTCTACTCCTGACTGGTCCACCCCCACCCCCCCTCCTCTACTCCTGACTGGTCCACCCCCACCCCCCCTCCTCTACTCCTGACTGGTCCACCCCCACCCCCCCTCCTCTACTCCTGACTGGTCCACCCCCACCCCCCCTCCTCTACTCCTGACTGGTCCACCCCCACCCCCCCTTCTCTACTCCTGACTGGTCCACCCCCCCTCCTCTACTCCTGACTGGTCCACCCCCCCTCCTCTACTCCTGACTGGTCCACCCCCACCCCCCTCCTCTACTCCTGACTGGTCCACCCCCACCCCCCCTCCTCTACTCCTGACTGGTCCACCCCCACCCCCCCTCCTCTACTCCTGACTGGTCCACCCCCACCCCCCCTTCTCTACTCCTGACTGGTCCACCCCCACCCCCCCTCCTCTACTCCTGACTGGTCCACCCCCACCCCCCCTCCTCTACTCCTGACTGGTCCACCCCCACCCCCCCTCCTCTACTCCTGACTGGACCACCCCCCCCTCCTCTACTCCTGACTGGTCCACCCCCACCCCCCCTCCTCTACTCCTGACTGGTCCACCCCCCCTCCTCTCCTCTACTCCTGACTGGTCCACCCCCACCCCCCCTTCTCTACTCCTGACTGGTCCACCCCCACCCCCCCTTCTCTACTCCTGACTGGTCCACCCCCCCTCCTCTCCTCTACTCCTGACTGGTCCACCCCCACCCCCCCTTCTCTACTCCTGACTGGTCCACCCCCACCCCCCCTTCTCTACTCCTGACTGGTCCACCCCCACCCCCCCTCCTCTACTCCTGACTGGTCCACCCCCACCCACCCTCCTCTACTCCTGACTGGTCCACCCCCACCCCCCCTTCTCTACTCCTGACTGGTCCACCCCCACCCCCCCTCCTCTACTCCTGACTGGTCCACCCCCACCCCCCCTCCTCTACTCCTGACTGGTCCACCCCCACCCCCCCTCCTCTACTCCTGACTGGTCCACCCCCACTCCTCTACTCCTGACTGGTCCACCCCCCCCCCCCCCCTCCTCTACTCCTGACTGGACCACCCCCCCCTCCTCTACTCCTGACTGGTCCACCCCCACCCCCCCTCCTCTACTCCTGACTGGTCCACCCCCACCCCCCCTCCTCTACTCCTGACTGGTTCTGATGTGATTGTAACCTCAACAGATACTCTGACATCATCGTGCATCGGCTGCTGGCTGTAGCCATTGGAGCAGACAGCACTTACCCAGACCTGATGGACAAACACAAGCAGTCTGCCCTCTGCAACAACCTCAACTACAGACACAAGATGGCCCAGTACGCACAGCGAGCCTCTGTAGCCTACCACACACAGGTACTGGACTCACTCAACACACTGACCTGTTAGAGCCTCTAACCTTCCACACACAGGTACTGGACTCACAACTATTTAACCAGGAAGTCCCATTGAAGACGAGGGACCCATTTTTACAAAAGGACAACTAGGTCATATTCATTAGTGCACTGTAGCAAAATGCTTTGCAACGGAAATTGAAAAATAACATTTCTTACTGGACATTTCCGGGTAGTCTCTCCCTGTTTTCCATCTGTTTGACAAGATAATGTGTCGTTTCCTCCAGCTGTTCTTCAAGAGCAGAGGCATCCTGAACGAAGAGGGCTTCATCCTGTTTGTGAGGAAGAACGCCATCATCGTCCTCATCCCTAAGTTTGGTCTGGAGGGAACGGTGTTCTTTGAGAACAAAGATAAACCCAGCCCCAAACTGATCTTCAACGAAGAGGTACCCTCGTTGTGTGTCAGAGAAAATTAAAGCTTTTTTTTTTGTGTGTGTATGGATCAACTGTAACTCTGTGTGTGTGGATCAACTGTAACTGTGTGTGTGTGTGTGTGGATCAACTGTAACTCTGTGTGTGTGTGTGGATCAACTGTAACTGTGTGTGTGTGTGTGTGTGTGTGTGTGGATCAACTGTAACTCTGTGTGTGTGTGTGGATCAACTGTAACTCTGTGTGTGTGTGTGGATCAACTGTAACTCTGTGTGTGTGTGTGTGTGGATCAACTGTAACTCTGTGTGTGTATAGGCTCCTAGTCTGACGGTGGAGGGCCACTCCTTCAACATGTTTGACAAGGTCAAGGTGACCATCAGTCTGGATGCGTCCAACGTCCAGCACCAGAAGATCAGGATGTCCCTGGTCGAACCTGTGGTACGTTTGTTGTTTCAAACTGAACCTCTCTGTAATTACAGAGATCCTATGGTGGTTAATTTCCATGAAGTTATGAACTAAAACCACATTCAGGTCCGACGAGGTAAAATAGCCTTCTGTCAAGTCAAATCACTCATTTCAGGCTTGGACATGTATGTAACTAATATTGTTTTCTAGATCTCTGGAGTGAGTGTCGCGCCGTCTGAACCAGAACCAGAGGTCAAGAGAGCTAAACTGGACCGTTGAACAACCCCATCCTCAGACTGAAACTCTTCTCCGAGCTCAGTTGAGTTATTTTTTAAATGTTTAGCTTTTCTTTTTTCTACAGTACAAGCACAGAACATCCTGTGGTTAATATGGTTATGATTTTAAAACCTTCAGTCAGAACCTTTTTTCCTTGACCTATAGAATATCATCCTTCCAGGTAAATGTTAATGTGATGCCAGTAACCTGTAGAATGTGATGATACTGTATTCCTGACCCATGGGGTTTGTACGGTCTATTCTGGAAGGAATGTTACCTTGTACAACTCTCAATAAATCTCTTGGTTTTAGCCAATGTTCCATTTCTCATCTCTTTGGCTAGTCTCTGTTTGGTGATTGGAGTAGGTGCATTTAATTCACATGTAGCCAGGAAACTGAAGAGTAGCCCAGTTGTACAACATTTAATGTGTCTCAGTGGTCTAGTCAGAACGTTACACTCATTCAATAACACTTCCTCCATAAAACACATCATTTAATCAGATGGTGGCTTTGTTTAAAAGGGGAGCTCTGCAGTTAAACAAATATTTATAACAAAATGTACAATAAAAATCCTTTATCATAAGTCACATTCCCGTAATTGTTTAACTGATTAAAAATAATGCTAAATTCACAATCAAGAATATAAAATGTATAAATACATAACAGTCAAGTTTCATCAGTCCCTTGTTCATGTCAACACTAACTTTTCCAAAATAGCACCTTATTCCCTATATAGTGCACTACTGACCAACGCCCACAGGGCTCCAACGTAGTGCACTACTGACCAGGGCTCCAACGTAGTACACTATATAGGCTGCCATTTCAACTCCACTACGAGGGATAGCTAGCGCCAATAGGAATTAATTTCAAGGTTCATTTGTGCGAATGGCAGCATCTTAACATTGTCACTTAGCCGGGGTGTTATTCAGTACACGATTCACTCTAAACAAAAGCGTTTGGCAACGGTTTGTTTCTATTGGACAAATTCAGGTAGGTTCCATGTCTAGAAATAAAGGGTTTCCAACAGAATCCGACTAATGAATACACCCCGACACGGCTGCTTTAAAACGTGGCAACATAAACATGGCCAAACATCATCATTGGCTTCAGCTGGGAGGTTAAAGGTGGGAGGGGCTTCCATGTGTTCTCCTCCAATCAGCTCACTCAATGGTGTTGAGGAAAACCAGTCTGGAAAACAAAGAAAGGGTTGTCCATAAGCTGTTACCACGACAATCATGGTTGAGCAACGTGTAAACTCACATTAAATACCATCCAACTCTGGTGTCAGAGGAAAGCCCTAAACATCGTCAAAGACTCCAGCAACCCAAGTTATTCTCTCTGCTACACAGCAAGAGGTACCGGAGTACCAAGTCTGGGACCAAAAGTCTCCTGAACAACTTCTACCCCCCCAGGCCGTCAGACTGCTAAACAGCTTCTACCCCCCAGGCCGTCAGACTGCTGAACAGCTTCTACCCCCCAGGCCGTCAGACTGCTGAACAGCTTCTAACCCCAGGCCGCCAGACTGCTGAACAGCTTCTAACCCCAGGCTGTCAGACAGCTGAACAGCTTCTAACCCCAGGCCGCCAGACTGCTGAACAGCTTCTATCCCCAGGCCGCCAGACTGCTGAACAGCTTCTAACCCCAGGCCGTCAGACTGCTGAACAGCTTCTAACCCCAGGCCGTCAGACAGCTGAACAGCTTCTAACCCCAGGCCGTCAGACAGCTGAACAGCTTCTACCCCCAGGCCGCCAGACAGCTGAACAGCTTCTATCCCCAGGCCGCCAGACTGCTGAACAGCTTCTATCCCCAGGCCGCCAGACTGCTGAACAGCTTCTATCCCCAGGCCGCCAGACTGCTGAACAGCTTCTACCCCCAGGCCGCCAGACTGCTGAACAGCTTCTACCCCCAGGCCGCTGAACAGCTTCTACCCCCAGGCCATCAGACTGCTGAACAGCTTCCGTACCTTGGTCTCAGTGTGTCTGCTGTGGGTTCCGTTACCTTGGTCTTAGTGTGTCTGCTGTGGGTTCCGTTACCTCGGTCTTAGTGTGTCTGCTGTGGGTTCCGTTACCTTGGTCTTAGTGTGTCTGCTGTGGGTTCCGTTACCTTGGTCTTAGTGTGTCTGCTGTGGGTTCCGTTACCTTGGTCTTAGTATGTCTGCTATGGGTTCCGTTACCTTGGTCTTAGTGTGTCTGCTGTGGGTTCCGTTATCTTGGTCTCAGTGTGTCTGCTGTGGGTTCCGTTACCTTGGTCTTAGTGTGTCTGCTGTGGGTTCCGTTACCTTGGTCTTAGTGTGTCTGCTGTGGGTTCCGTTATCTTGGTCTCAGTGTGTCTGCTGTGGGTTCCGTTACCTTGGTCTTAGTGTGTCTGCTGTGGGTTCCGTTACCTTGGTCTTAGTGTGTCTGCTGTGGGTTCCGTTATCTTGGTCTCAGTGTGTCTGCTGTGGGTTCCGTTACCTTGGTCTTAGTGTGTCTGCTGTGGGTTCCGTTACCTTGGTCTTAGTGTGTCTGCTGTGGGTTCCGTTATCTTGGTCTCAGTGTGTCTGCTGTGGGTTCCGTTACCTTGGTCTTAGTGTGTCTGCTGTGAGGGAAGACGTCGTCGGGGTTGTGTGCTGCGTCAAACGACTCCTTACTCTGGCTGTCTGAACTCATGGCATCTATCAGGCTGGCGGTGCCAGCGTATGTGTTGTACCCACTGTCCACCTACACAGAGCAAACAGGCAGTTCAAATTCTATTAAAACAGATTGTCAAATCACTCCCACAGTGATTAACACGGTCATCAAATCTAAGAATAATTCAAAGTATATGATCCATCCGTGTACATTCAACCCAATAACATTTTAGTGCAAAAAAATGTGTCAAAAACGCAGTCATTGTAACATACATGTCAGTGTAACTCTTCCAGTTTTTATAAACATGAAAATGCCTTTTCTGAAATGATAAACTGGTGTCCAGCTTGTCAGAGGTCTATTCTGTTGTGATTAGAGCGGTTTAGTCAGTAGACGGCCCTCAGGATACAGACCTGCATGCTGTTATCATAAGGGATGCTGCTTCCTTCAGCTAGCAGAGACACAAACATATGAGACGCCTCCGCTGCCATCACGCTCGCCCCCACACGGGAGCTGGTCAACCGGACACCAACAGGAGTCACACCTCCTTCCTCCTCCTCCTCTTCCACAGGGAGGTCCACTTCCACCTCGCCGTTCTCCTCCACCTCCTCCTCCATCTTCACTGAGTCCAACAGAGGCTGGTCCATCCCCGAACCCCCCTCACACAGCCTCTCCATCCCCAGCAGACCCCCACTAGTCCTGGGTACACACGGCACCGGAGAGGGGGAACAGGGGCCCATCTCCATGGGTGGTAGTGAAGTAGAAGGACATATATTGCCCTGGTCCAGGAGGGAAGGGTTGGGGGAGATGGTTGGGGGTGAGGCCCAGCAGCGGGCTCCGGGTCTGAGCTGAGGGTTGACCTGGGTCCGGCCCGGGGGCTGGAGGGAAGGGTTGGGGGAGATGGTTGGGGGTGAGGCCCAGCAGCGGGCTCCGGGTCTGAGCTGAGGGTTGACCTGGGTCCGGCCCGGGGGCTGGAGCGAAGAGCAGAAGCGGATGGGGGAACAGCCGTCTACATAGGGGCTCTCTGTACAGGAGTTGATGTCCATGTCTAGGGGAACACCTTCAGGGGTCACGAAGCTCAGCTTCCTCCTCTCTCCTAGACAAGAAAAACAATCACAGCGTCACTCAAATGACCAACAACATGGATACCTTTTCACCTAATGACTTGACTCAACAGGTCGAGGTCCGTAAAAGATGACTGTGCTAATCTGCACAGACACATTCAATCAGTTTCCATAGATACCGTCTCCAAAGCCGCATCAGGTTTATGGTCTAACAGAACATTTAAGACACATTATGTCAATAAGGACATAAAACACCTCTTTAACAGACTCGTATACCTGCTACGGGTGTCTGTGTGAACTGGGGTCCGATGGGGGACAGGGCAGGGGACTGGAAGCCAGCAGGAGAAGACCGCTCAGGGCACAGGGGGCTGGTGACACTTCCCAGGCTGTAGGTTCGGTAACGACCCTGGATAGGGCTGGACGAGAAAAGACCCTTTGAAAAAAAGAGAGAGACAACGTCTCATTAAAACAGCAAGAGAGAAAACAAGTGGTTATGTCTATATTTGAAATCCTTTGTGATTCTTCCTCAAACAGATTCCCTCCTAGATGTTATACACAGTACCACTTTAGAAGGAATATAGCATCTGCTATAGCAGAGCTGTCCTGTTCCCGGAGAGCTACCCTCCTGTAGGCTTTCACTCCAACCCTGTTCCCGGAGAGCTACCCTCCTGTAGGTTTTCACTCCAACCCTGTTCCCGGAGAGCTACCCTCCTGTAGGTTTTCACTCCAACCCTGTTCCCGGAGAGCTACCCTCCTGTAGGTTTTCACTCCAACCCTGTTCCCGGAGAGCTACCCTCCTGTAGGTTTTCACTCCAACCCTGTCCCCGGAGAGCTACCCTCCTGTAGGTTTTCACTCCAACCCTGTTCCCGGAGAGCTACCCTCCTGTAGGTTTTCACTCCAACCCTGTTCCCGGAGAGCTACCCTCCTGTAGGTTTTCACTCCAACCCTGTTCCCGGAGAGCTACCCTCCTGTAGGTTTTCACTCCAACCCTGTTCCCGGAGAGCTACCCTCCTGTAGGTTTTCACTCCAACCCTGTTCCCGGAGAGCTACCCTCCTGTAGGTTTTCACTCCAACCCTGTTCCCGGAGAGCTACCCTCCTGTAGGTTTTCACTCCAACCCTGTTCCCGGAGAGCTACCCTCCTGTAGGTTTTCACTCCAACCCTGTTCCCGGAGAGCTACCCTCCTGTAGGTTTTCACTCCAACCCTGTTCCCGGAGAGCTACCCTCCTATAGGTTTTCACTCCAACCCTGTTCCCGGAGAGCTACCCTCCTGTAGGTTTTCACTCCAACCCTGTTCCCGGAGAGCTACCCTCCTGTAGGTTTTCACTCCAACCCTGTTCCCGGAGAGCTACCCTCCTGTAGGTTTTCACTCCAACCCTGTTCCTGGAGAGCTACCCTCCTGTAGGTTTTCACTCCAACCCTGTTCCTGGAGAGCTACCCTCCTGTAGGTTTTCACTCCAACCCTGTTCCTGGAGAGCTACCCTCCTGTAGGTTTTCACTCCAACCCTGTTCCTGGAGAGCTACCCTCCTGTAGGTTTTCACTCCAACCCTGTTCCTGGAGAGCTACCCTCCTGTAGGTTTTCACTCCAACCCTGTTCCTGGAGAGCTACCCTCCTGTAGGTTTTCACTCCAACCCTGTTCCTGGAGAGCTACCCTCGTGTAGGTTTTCACTCCAACCCTGTTCCTGAAGATCTACCCTCGTGTAGGTTCTCACTCCAACCCCAGTTGTAACTAACCCGACCCAGTGAAAACCTTTTGGATGGCAGCTCTCCAGGAAAAGGATTGGGCAGCCCTGTGATAATAACAACGCATGCTTAGAACCAAAGCAACAAACCACACTTGCTGCATGTTTCCCTTAAACTGTAATTGTACACAGACACCATTGACATTGAATAGTGGCACACTTACAGTGGAGGGGGTCAGGGCAGACCTGCCAGACAACGGGCAGGACAGAGGAGAGGCGCTCATGGGTGAGAGGAAATCTCTATCCCCTCCCCCTTCTCCCCCAGGGGGCTCTCCCTCCCCTCCTCCTCCTTCTGGGCTGGGGGGGTTGGAGGACTCCGAGCCACTCCCTTGGCCGTCCAGAAACAACTTCCGTCTCAGAGACGAGGAGCTCAGGGTCTCCTGAACCTGATCCTGCTGAGACACCTCCTTCAATCTGTAGTATTCTCCTGGGGTGGGTGAGGGACAGCCGAGAGAGAGAGAGACACAGACAGAGAGGTTATTTAAGACCTGATAAGTTTTATCTGCACAGAGATAAATATGACGTGTTCCCGGACATGTAAAGGTGTACCTAATATTTTGTCCATGAGGAAGTCCACAGGTAAGGACAGGACTGTCTGGCAGCCTACTGTGTTTTTTTTAGTTGGTAGTGGCTCTTCTAGTATCAGTGGGGACATGGAACCTTGAAGATAGAAACATTTACACATTTAACATCCATAGAAATGGCTGAACATAAGTTATTCAGGAAGTAGAAAATAAAACACTATAATGTGTGTGTGTGTTGGTGAGTGAAAAGCAACTCAACTCCAACTCATTGGATTCACTTACTCTTCCCAAAGTGCATCTGTGCTGATTTCTGTTTGCTTGTTGGTTCGCTCCATGGTGAAGGCACAATGGCGCCTTTAGTGAAAAACTGCTCGATGGCATTCTGACGTTTCTCCTCGATGTCAGAATCCATCCTGGATGTTTTAAAAAAAACAAAACAAAGCTGTTACCAGACCAATAAACCAACACCCCCAACCTCTCAGCAGCGGTTCTATTTCAAAGTGCTCCCCATTTGTCTTGTGTGCATTGTGAACCTTAACCTGGTCAGAGTTCCTCACCTGGTCTGACTGCAGTACACGGACTGGTTACTAGTTCCTCACCTGGTCTGAATGCAGTACAAGGACTGGTTTCTAGTTCCTCACCTGGTCTGACTGCAGTACAAGGACTGGTTTCTAGTTCCTCACCTGGTCTGACTGCAGTACATGGACTGGTTACTAGTTCCTCACCTGGTCTGAATGCAGTACAAGGACTGGTTCCTAGTTCCTCACCTGGTCTGACTGCAGTACAAGGACTGGTCTGACCTAGGTACAAGGACTGGTTACTAGTTCCTCACCTGGTCTGACTGCAGTACAAGGACTGGTTTTAGTTCCTCACCTGGTCTGACTGCAGTACAAGGACTGGTTACTAGTTCCTCACCTGGTCTGACTGCAGTACAAGGACTGGTTTCTAGTTCCTCACCTGGTCTGACTGCAGTACAAGGACTGGTTTCTAGTTCCTCACCTGGTCTGACTGCAGTACATGGACTGGTCTGACCTAGGTACAAGGACTGGTTACTAGTTCCTCACCTGGTCTGACTGCAGTACAAGGACTGGTCTGACCTAGGTACATGGACTGGTTACTAGTTCCTCACCTGGTCTGACCTAGGTACAAGGACTGGTTACTAGTTCCTCACCTGGTCTGACTGAGATACATGGACTGGTTACTAGTTCCTCACCTGGTCTGACTGAGATACAAGGACTGGTTACTAGTTCCTCACCTGGTCTGACTACAGTACATGGACTGGTTACTAGTTCCTCACCTGGTCTGACTGAGGTACAAGGACTGGTTACTAGTTCCTCACCTGGTCTGACCTAGGTAGAAGGACTGGTTGCTAGTTCCTCACCTGGTCTGACCTAGGTACAAGGACTGGTTACTAGTTCCTCACCTGGTCTGACCTAGGTACAAGGACTGGTTACTAGTTCCTCACCTGGTCTGACTGAGATACATGGACTGGTTACTAGTTCCTCACCTGGTCTGACTGAGATACAAGGACTGGTTACTAGTTCCTCACCTGGTCTGACTACAGTACATGGACTGGTTACTAGTTCCTCACCTGGTCTGACTGAGGTACAAGGACTGGTTACTAGTTCCTCACCTGGTCTGACCTAGGTAGAAGGACTGGTTGCTAGTTCCTCACCTGGTCTGACCTAGGTACAAGGACTGGTTACTAGTTCCTCACCTGGTCTGACTACAGTACATGGACTGGTTACTAGTTCCTCACCTGGTCTGACTGAGATACAAGGACTGGTTACTAGTTCCTCACCTGGTCTGACTACAGTACATGGACTGGTTACTAGTTCCTCACCTGGTCTGACTGAGATACATGGACTGGTTACTAGTTCCTCACCTGGTCTGACTGAGGTACAAGGACTGGCGGTGGATATCCTCAGCGTCTATGTCCACAGGGAGCAGGCTAGACATCTCATCTATGTCCCATTTAAACTTGGTTGGTGTCTGAAAACAATGATCAAGAAAATATTGAAAATAACAATTCAGGTGGCTCTGTAAAACCGGTGATTACGTTCACAAGAGGACAATGACAGGACTTCTGAAGGAGACAAACATGTTAACTGACTTGCTGATCATGTCCTTCAGGCTATCGAAGTGGGTGAACTACACAAGATATGTATGAGACCAGACCATAAATGTGTACAAAATATTAGGATGACAGACTGACCAGGTGAAAGCTATGATCTTTTATTGAAGTCTCTTTTTAAAATCAGTGAATCAGTGAAGATGAAGGGGAGGAGACGGGTTAAATAAGGATGTTTAAGCCTTGAGACAATTGAGACATGGATTGTGTACATATGCCATTCAGAGGGTGAATGGGCAAGACAAAAGATTGAAGTGCCTTTGAACGGGGTATGGTAGTAGGTGCCAGGGGCACCTGTTTGAGGGTGGCCAGAACTGCACCGCTGCTGGGTTTTTCACACTCAACAGTTTCCCGTGTTTATCAAGACAGTCCACCAACCAAAGGACATCCAGCCAACTTGACACACCTGTGGGAAGCATTGTAAGTCAATATGGGCCAGCTTCCCTGTGGAACACTTTCTACACCTTGTAGTCCATGCCCCCGACGAACTGAGGCTGTTCTTTTGTCAAAAGGCAATGCAACTCAATGTTTTGTACACTCAGTGTAGGTTTACACTTACGGTTCCGGAGGTCTTGGAGGACTTGAAGACAGAGGGGCTGGGGACCACGGATTCTTGCAGGCGATGGTAGTCGTTGGGGCTCTCGAAGGGGTTACGGATAGCTGCCCTCCCTGGAGTCTCAGGAGTTATCTGGACATCTGGAAGATCTCCCATAGTCTGACCACAAACCTGAACCCATTGATGCAGGAATTCAAACATTAATCAGCTTTGATCCAGTATAAATAGTATGCTAATCTAAGTACTAGAGAAAGCCAAACAATTACTGTAATACTATCAAGAGAACAAACCTTGCTTACGTGAAAGAGTAGCTAGCTAACTAGCTGGCTGTTGGTCCCACAATTTAGTACATACTAGCTATCCCAAACGTTTCGTTAAATGCCTGGCTAGCTTAGGCTTCGGCAACTATTCTGAGAGGTTCATTTGATAGATCTATTCGATATGTTATTTTATATTAGAGCTCAGATACTTACAGCAGCTGCAGAAGTTTTCAACACAACCAAAATAAGGTTCCAGAGTCAGTTGTTTCGAACGTTAATTTCAATTTTCCCACAACCCCCATTGACCAATAGAAATTAACAGGAAGTGCCTGATAACCAATCAGATTGAAGATTTCAGAACGCTCCAAATTTACATTGACGTCACTTCCTTTCGCTTGTGTGGTCGTTAGTGAGCTAACTAGCAAATGATATACTCATGGTAGACTTTATTAACAAATGTACTATTTCGAATTTATCCAAATGACGGGGTTGTGATAGTAGAAGTATTTTTGTAAATCAGCTTGAACTGTTGAAGTTGCTGTTGAGTTAATCTCGGAGGTCCCACACGAACTGATCATGGCTAGCAGTGCTAATGCTAACAACATGAATGCTGTCCGAGAAACGATGGATGGTGAGTTAGCTAACGTTAGCTTGCTAGGTTATGATAATGTCTGTTGTAGAACCTAGATATGTGTTTTACAAATGTGACACACTATTGATTGCAATGCCTCAAGATTGGCTTGACAGTAAGGTAGTTAGCTAGGTAACTTAAGCTAGCTAGCTATTTATCATATTTCGTTCTGTACCCATGGCAACAGTCCACCACACAACAGTATTAGTGAGGACACTTATCTTGAAAGGCGACATGGTTTAAACAATACAGCTCGTTATGTGCCAGACAATGGGTAGCTATGGTGCCAATTTCATGTTATTATTTTCTCTCCTACTTTTCCCCACAAGTGCTGCTGGAGATCTCTAGGCTATTGAACACAGGACTGGACATGGAATCTCTGTCTATCTGTGTCAGGCTGTGTGAGCAGGGCATCAACCCAGAGGCCCTGTCCTCTGTCATCAAGGAGCTACGTAAAGCCTCCGATTCACTAAAAGTAAGGCCATGTTCAGGGGACAGGGATAGGTACTTACAGAATGGAGTCAATAGAGACACAATAGAACAAGGTTGCCCACACTTTTGAGAACCAAATGTTGTCTGGACCAAGTTTCTCCCGTGGGCCCTGCTATAGAGACTCAATAGGACTAGGACTAAATGGACTCTGCTCTGTACAGGACCGTAGCTCTCCAGGAACAGGGTTGGAGAGCCCTGTATTAGACTCTGCTCTGTACAGGATCGTAGCTCTCCAGGAACAGGGTTGGAGAGCCCTGTATTAGACTCTGCCCTGTACAGGACAAGGTCAATTGCTGTGGTTATCCTTCACATAACTGCCACTTTTTTAATGAGTCAATTATGCTTCAATCTGATAGGCTAGATTTTTTTCTGACTGGATCTAGATACCTCCATCTCTGCCTCACCACTGTGTTGCACCTGTAGTCACAAACTTAGTCACAAACTTAATGTGTAAAAAATATGCCAATATTTGTCTGCCTTCTGTTCCAGGCCTCTGACAACTGAAGATCTGAGACTGATCCCAACAAAACAATTCTGCTGAGCGGAAGTCTTTTCACGCTGTCAAGTTTCACAATATTGCCAAATAGTGAGCGTCTATTACCCTGACCTATTCCTCGTGCCTCTGGATTTGATCCCTGGCTTCATTTGAAGACATATGGTGTGTGTTTAACATTTGGTCTGGCAACATCAGTGGCCAATTCTCCTTGTGTTCCTGTCATCAGCTTGGTGTGCAATCTGACAATATGAATGACTGCAATGCCCTGATATCCAGTGTTTCAGTACCCCTCCCTCCCTCAATCATATAGGTTGTCAGTTCAGTCGTCTTTCTTCTGACTGAAGGAAACCTAATGATTGGCACCCCCCATCATCACACAGTGCTACAATGATGGGTTGTTTCCATTCCTTCATGGCTTTTTGGACGTGTAAAAAAAAAGTCTTATTTATTGCGAATTGTGTGTAGTTTTATATGAATTTAATGTCTGTTTTTTTCCTTCAATGTCTGCCATGTCAAAGTTCTTTTTCTTTTCTCTCTCTCTCTCTCTCTCGAAGTGTCCAGGGTTGTCAATGATGGATGGAACTCAATATTAAAAGTAGTTGCATTTTATATCCACCAGGTGGCAGTGTTTCTTTACATACTCATTAGATCATGATAATTCAGAAGTACTATACAGTTTACCAGTAGAAAAGTTTACCTAGTTAAATTAAAAAGGGTCATAAATAAGTGTAGATACTATATCCTCCAAGTCCTCTGTCTGCAATGTTCTTCTGTTGAGGAATTCTCTGAAAAGGACACCTGGACTCCTGAGTGGCGCAGCGGTCTAAGGCACTGCATCTCATCTCAGACCCTGGTTCGATTCCAGGCTGTATCACAACTGGCTGTGATTGGGAGACCCATAGGGCAGCATCCACAATTGGCCCAGCGTCATTAGGGTTTGGCTGGGGTAGGCCGTCATTGTAAATAAGAATTTGTTCTTGACTTGCCTAGTTAAATATCTTTCAATTGGAGATCTCAGGAAAATGTCTCTGCACAAGTAATCAGAACGAAGGAGGTAGGGAACTAGTGGGTAACTAGCCCCCCCCCCCCCCCCCCCCCCTAAGAACAATGTCTAATTGCTGACACACAAAAAAGCTACATTTGGAGAGAAAATTGTATGTGGATGAAGGTCATGCTTTGGTGAATAAACTATAAAGGGAAATAAATGGCTATTGTTCACTCTTTTAGTTTAGTTATTTCATTTGTTCACTCTTTTAGTTTAGTTATTTCATTTGTTCACTCTTTAGTTTAGTTATTTCATTTGTTCACTCTTTAGTTTAGTTATTTCATTTGTTCACTCTTTTAGTTGAGTTATTTCATGAAATGTTTTTAGGTAAGGGGTGTTTTAAAGTGCCTGTGGTGCCAGTTACCCCGATAACAGATTGTGCCAGTTACCCCGGTAGCAGATTGTGCCAGTTACCCCGGTAGCAGATTGTGCCAGTTACCCCGGTAGCAGATTGTGCCAGTTACCCCGGTAACAGATTGTGCCAGTTACCCCGGTAGCAGATTGTGCCAGTTACCCCGGTAGCAGATTGTGCCAGTTACCCCGGTAGCAGATTGTGCCAGTTACCCCGGTAGCAGATTGTGCCAGTTACCCCGGTAGCAGATTGTGCCAGTTACCCCGGTAGCAGATTGTGCCAGTTACCCCGGTAGCAGATTGTGCCAGTTACCCCGGTAGCAGATTGTGCCAGTTACCCCGGTAGCAGATTGTGCCAGTTACCCCGGTAACAGATTGTGCCAGTTACCCCGGTAGCAGATTGTGCCAGTTACCCCGGTAGCAGATGGTGCCAGTTACCCCGGTAGCAGATTGTGCCAGTTACCCCGGTAGCAGATTGTGCCAGTTACCCCGGTAGCAGATTGTGCCAGTTACCCCGGTAGCAGATTGTGCCAGTTACCCCGGTAGCAGATTGTGCCAGTTACCCCGGTAGCAGATTGTGCCAGTTACCCCGGTAGCAGATTGTGCCACAGGGTTTCACACAAGTGTGTTAAAATCCATTTAATCAGTTTAATTTAGACATTCTTTAGTAAGTAATACTGAACATCTAAGTCTAGTTGTTTTTATTTTAATATAATATGTGGGGGGGGGATGGTGTCACCATTAATATCCGCACTATGAAGAGATTTGATGTAAAGTCTTTTTAACTCACCTGCACATTCATTGTCTTTCATATTTGTTCCTTTTCAACACAATCCATGATGTACAATTACACTAAATATGATTTGAATAATGCAAGGTTTTAAATCCCAGCCGTCTTTAAAATGACATTCAGGAGCAAAAGGTTTTCAATAGCTGTTTTTAATTAATAAATGAAAAATCTTAATTGGAATGAATATAACTAATAATATAAAATGACAATAGGGTATAACATTTAATAAGAACTTAACTAATTAATTCAGTGTAACATTGACGTGGCAGCTTTCTTATGTTCTGCTATTGCATTTGTACATACAGTGCCTGTCAAAAGTGTGGACACTCCGACTCATTCAAGGGTTTTTCTTTATTTTTTACTATTTTCTGCATTGTAGAATAATAAGGCAAAGGGTGGCTACTTTGAAGAATCTCAAATATAAAATATATTTTGATTTGTTTAACACTTTTTTGTTTACTACATAGATTCCATATGTGTTATTTCATAGTTTTGATGTCTTCACTATTATTCTACAATGTAGAAAATAGTCAAAATAAAGAATTTGACTGGTAGTGTAGGTCACAAATAAAGCGATCCCCAGTCAAATTGGAGCACAACTCCTGCACTGCTCAGACCTAATCTAGTCCCCACCTGTGACTGAAAGCAGGGGGAGAGATGCCAATTTAAAAACTCTCTCTTAAACACTTAGCTAGCTATCTAGATATGACATAAATTGCTGTGTAAAACAGCTAAAAGGCTATAAAGTAACATTAACGGTAAAGCTATCAGTCACTAGTGGAAACATTTACAACTGTAATTAAGCTACGTTATCTTTTTAATGTATTTTACCTCAAACGATGTGGTCGTAAGGATGTTGCTAGCTAGCACGCCTAGCAGCTTATGCTAACTAGCTAGCACGCCTAGCAGCTTATGCTAACTAGCTAGCACGCCTAGCAGCTTATGCTAACTAGCTAGCACGCCTAGCAGCTTATGCTAACTAGCTAGCTGGCTAGCATTTACTGCTAGTGAAGTTGCTAGCATGCAAGTTAGTATAAACTAGCGCTAAGTGGGCTAGTCATTTTCTAAATGACAGTTAGAAACATTCATAACCAGAAAGGGGTAACTACCCCTTAGGGGAGGGGAGGGGGGGCAAACTGCACTCATCCAACATATTACTACTTTACAAAAAAATAATCTACATGTTTCTCTCTTGATTATTTATTTTAAGGCTCTCCTACTTGTATATTTAAGACTAGGGAATGTGTTGGAGGGGGAGGGGGGGGGGGGGGGCAGTTACCCCCTGCTGCCTTAATCTTGGGTGGGTGTTGTTGTTTTTTAAGGGTGCGAGATGAACTGTTAACAAGGCTACTGGTTGCAGGTAGTTGCTCCCTTCAGCAGGGCCCTTCCAAGGTGCCCTGCACAGTGGCTGAACATTTGTTTCCTGTGTTGTGGGAGCAGTAAGACACATGTGGTCTATCAAATACAGTCAGGCATTTAATAGATATATCTACCCAGGCAAACCGTATGTAGTGTATTGGCATCTCTGGGTTGGGGCCCCCAGTCTATCATCAAGACAAATGATGGGCATCACAGACTCGTTTTAATCTCCATAACAAGAGACTCACTGTGTTGGAAATTAATGAAAACAAGATTGTCTTTCATTTGAGTTGATGTGAAACGCGCAGGCAGCCAGCTGCTAAATGTGGAGGAATGAAGAAGAGAAGAAAAATCAACATTTAGCTTCGGTAGGTGAGAAAAGACTTCCATTTGTTCCCCGCCGCTGGCTCGGAGATAAATTAGCTTGTTTGTCTACCAGCCATCTGTTTGGTATTTGATATGTGCTGCGCACGGGACCCACCGTGTCGAATACTGCGCGAGATGAACAGCATCATCATCATCTTGAGGCTGTAAATATGAGAGTTTATCATCATCATGTTGTAGGCTACAATAATAGTTGATGACCAATGGGGATGTTAGGATACAGCCAGCTGTGGCTGCTGAGACAAACCATATTACAATCAATGATGATTACATTACAAATATATTGTAGGCCTACAGTTAACGATGGAAATCAGACCTGTCTTTGTTATCATCACATTTCCAAATAGCTCAATCGTCTGCTTGTAAAGCGGCAATCAGCAGTAGAAACAATAACAAAGCGCCCCCCCCACCCCCTGATTCGGTAAAAGGCTGAGGGATGGGGCTGGAGAAATTTCACCTAGAGCTATTGATGCAAGGACTGACCATCCATGATATCAACATGTTCATTTTAACCATGTTTTGGGGCCATATCGTGTTTGTTTCCATTTACTTTGTTTATAAACACTGGAGTAAAACAAGCTTATATTTTGGGTTCTGACGAGGTACGACAGTTGAACTGAGTTCATGAGGCATTTATACCTTATATTCTTCAAGAATCAATGGGTACATATCATTCATTTCTGAGTCCAAAAGTGGATGTAGCATCTGCTGATTGCCCCTTTAAACATTGTGCCCTTAGTATCAGTTACTCAATATACAGTGTACTTCCTAGAAGCCTTTTTCCATAGGCACAGTGAACGTTACAGCAGTTACTTCGGTCCTGGGCCTGTAGTCAGATCAACAACGAGTGACTCTTCCTCAGGAACACAGCCTAGCAACTCCATTACCATTAGTTGACTGAAGAGGAGAGAGCAGTAAGGTCTGACAGCAGTTACTTCAGTCCTGGGCCTGTAGTCAGATCAACAACGAGTGACTCTTCCTCAGGAACACAGCCTAGCAACTCCATTACCATTAGTTGACTGAAGAGGAGAGAGCAGTAAGGTCTGAAAGGTGTCCTTGCCCCTGTTTTTAATCAAGCCTAATACAATTAAAGTGTGTGTGTTTCTGTCAATAAAAATAACCTGGATTTGGAGCGGAGCTGAGCTGGCCTTGACTCCTGCTGTTTGCTTTGTTCATTAACAGGAGATGAGCAGATGGCTGCTGGTCTGACAGTCGCTCTGCCTCTCCTCTCTCTACCCTGTCTGTCTCCTCTCTCTACCATGTCTGTCTGTCTCCTGTTTCTACCCTGTCTGTCTCCTCTCTCTACCCTGTCTGTCTCCTCTCTACCCTGTCTGTCTGTCTCCTCTCTCTACCCTGTCTGTCTCCTCTCTCTACCATGTCTGTCTGTCTCCTCTCTCTACCCTGTCTGTCTCCTCTCTCTACCCTGTCTGTCTCCTCTCTCTACCCTGTCTGTCTGTCTCCTCTCTTTACCCTGTCTGTCTCCTCTCTTTACCCTGTCTGTCTCCTCTCTCTACCCTGTCTGTCTCCTCTCTCTACCCTGTCTGTCTGTCTCCTCTTGCTACCCTGTTTCTCTCTACAATGTATATCTGTCTCCTCTCTCTACCCTGTCTGTCTGTCTCCTCTCTCTACCCTGTCTATCTGTCTCCTCTCTCTACCCTGTCTGTCTGTCTCCTCTCGCTACCCTGTTTCTCTCTACAATGTCTGTCTGTCTCCTCTCTCTACCCCGTCTGTCTCCTCTCTCTACCCTGTCTGTCTCCTCTCTCTACCCTGTCTGTCTGTCTCCTCTCTTTACCCTGTCTGTCTCCTCTCTTTACCCTGTCTGTCTCCTCTCTCTACCCTGTCTGTCTCCTCTCTCTACCCTGTCTGTCTGTCTCCTCTCGCTACCCTGTTTCTCTCTACAATGTCTATCTGTCTCCTCTCTCTACCCTGTCTGTCTGTCTCCTCTCTCTACCCTGTCCGTCTCCTCTCTCTACCCTGTCTGTCTCCTCTCTCTACCCTGTCTATCTGTTTCCTCTCTCTACCCTGTCTGTCTCCTCTCTCTACCCTGTCTATCTGTCTCCTCTTTCTACCCTGTCTGTCTGTCTCCTCTCTCTACCCTGTCTATCTGTCTCCTCTCTCTACCCTGTATGTCTGTCTCCTCTCTCTACCCTGTCTGTCTGTCTCCTCTCTCTACCCTGTCTGTCTGTCTCCTCTCTCTACCCTGTCTGTCTGTCTACTCTCTCTACCCTGTCTGTCTGTCTCCTCTTTCTACCCTGTCTGTCTGTCTCCTCTCTCTACCCTGTCTATCTGTCTCCTCTTTCTACCCTGTCTGTCTATCTGTCTCCTCTTTCTACCCTGTCTGACTCCTCTCCTTTCTCCTCTTTCCTGCCTCTCTCTAGCCCCGTTTATGACTGCCGCTTACATGTGTCCTTTGTCCTGATCTTATCCTGATCTTGCCAGTTTACACATGTAAAATCTGATCAAAATCAGTTCACAATGTGTCTTTTAATCATCGACACCTATCTAAAAAGTGGGCAGAATCAGAATGAGGACAAGATCAGGACAAAGGGCGTATGTTAGAACCAGCTATAAATGTGGCTAATGTCTCGGTCTGTCTGTCTCTCTCTCATTGCTGTCTCTCCCTCCCTCTCTCTCATTCCTGTCTCACCCTCCCTCTCTCTCATTCCTGTCTCTCCCTCCCTCTCTCTCATTCCTGTCTCTCCCTCCCTCTCTCTCATTCCTGTCTCTCCCTCCCTCTCTCTCATTCCTGTCTCACCCTCCCTCTCTCTCATTCCTGTCTCTCCCTCCCTCTCTCTCATTCCTGTCTCTCCCTCCCTCTCTCTCATTCCTGTCTCACCCTCCCTCTCTCTCATTCCTGTCTCTCCCTCCCTCACTCTCATTCCTGTCTCTCCCTCCTTCTCTCTCATTCCTGTCTCTCCCTCCCTCTCTCTCATTCCTGTCTCTCCCTCCCTCTCTCTCATTCCTGTCTCTCCCTCCCTCTCTCTCATTCCTGTCTCTCCCTCCCTCTCTCTCATTCCTGTCTTACCCTCCCTCTCTCCCTCCCTCCCTCTCTCTCATTCCTGTCTCACCCTCCTTCTCTCTCATTCCTGTCTCTCCCTCCCTCTCTCATTCCTGTCTCACCCTCCCTCTCTCCCTCCCTCCCTCCCGCTCTCTCATTCCTGTCTCACCCTCCCTCTCTCTCATTCCTGTCTCACCCTCCCTCTCTGTCATTCCTGTCTCTCCCTCCCTCTCTCTAATTCCTGTCTCTCCCTCCCGCTCTCTCATTCCTGTTTCTCCCTCCCTCTCTCTCATTCCTGTCTCACCCTCCCTCTATCCCCCATCGGTCTCTCTCTCTCCCTCCATTACACTTCTACAGCACAATGTGACCAGGCAGGCAGGCAGGCAGGCAGGCAGGGTGTGTGTGTGTGTGTGTGTGTGTGTGTGTGTGTGTGTGTGTGTGTGTGTGTGTGTGTGTGTGTGTGTGTGTGTGTGTGTGTGTGTGTGTGTGTGTGTGTGTGTGTGTGTGTGTGTGTGTGTGTGTGTGTGTGTGTGTGCGTGTGGATCCAGCTGTTAGGAGGGCCTGCCTGGACAGAGACGTCAGCCCCTTTCCCCTAAACACACACAACACACTGCAGCCCCTGCACCTGGGCCTTGTTAAAGAGGTAATGACGGTAGCTACAGGGTAAACAACTATAAAGTGCTGGTGCTGATTGGTGATTGGCTGAACAGGAGCAGGAAGTCTGACTGAAGTCTGATACTTGTGTTTGTTCCTGGGGTTGTTTTGCTGTTTCTATGCCCCTTCGGGGACAATAAAGATATATTGAATTTAAATTAATTTAATTTAATGAGAGCTGTCTGTGTGGATGAAGTAGATTTAATAGATATATTCGGAGCTTTGTGCTGAGAAACTTGAATTGAGAAACGGCAGTATGAAAGTGGACAGTTTATTACCAAGACGTCTGTGTCATTGAGTGAAGAGGATGGGCTGCAGTACAGTACAATGATATATTTCAATAGAAAACCTTCATGAAAGGGTTGGATTTCACTGAGCCCAAGTCCAACATAATAACACTCCTCTCATTCTCTTTCTCCTATTCAACATTCTCTTTCTCCTATTCAACATTCTCTTTCTCCTGGCTTGATTGACACTTTAACCTCATTCTGAATGTGTAAAATGCTATAGCTTAGATCATTTTTCCCCCCCACAATAGACGTTTGAATAATGTAATTCCTTCATATGACCTGGTCTGTTACATTGGCCAGTGTTTTTACTCCAGAAAGGAAACCTGCCAGAAGGAAATGATCAGGGGTGTGATAATGCTGTGTCAACATGTTTCACCACTGGGGTGTGATAATGCTGTGTCACCATGTTTCACTGTTAGGGTGTGATAATGCTGTGTCAACATGTGTCACCACTAGGGTGTGATAATGCTGTGTCAACATGTTTCACTGCTAAGAAGTGATAATGCTGTGTCACCATGTTTCACTACTGGGGTGTGATAATGCTGTGTCACCATGTTTCACTGCTAGGGTGTGATAATGCTGTGTCAACATGTTTCACTGCTAGGGTGTGATAATGCTGTGTCAACATGTTTCACTGCTAGGGTGTGATAATGCTGTGTCAACATGTTTCACCACTGGGGTGTGATAATGCTGTGTCACCATGTTTCACTGCTAGGGTGTGATAATGCTGTGTCAACATGTTTCACCACTAGGGTGTGATCATGCTGTGTCAACATGTTTCACTGCTAAGGTGTGATAATGCTGTGTCACCATGTTTCACTACTGGGGTGTGATAATGCTGTGTCACCATGTTTCACTGCTAGGGTGTGATAATGCTGTGTCATCATGTTTCACCACTAGGGAGTGATAAAGTTGTGTCAACATGTTTCACTACTGGGGTGTGATAATGCTGTGTCACCATGTTTCACTGCTAGGGTGTGATAATGCTGTGTCACCATATTTCACTACTAGGGTGTGATAATGCTGTGTCACCATGTTTCACTGCTAGGGGGTGATAATGCTGTGCCACCATGTTTCATTGCTTGCTTAGCAGTGACATCGCTCTCTCGTGTTCTCTCTCTCTCTCTTTCTTTCTCTCTCACTCTGTTGATATCGTCTATGTGCTAGTTTTTAGAAACTGGGCACAAATCAATGGCCTGATCTCCACACCAACCCCCCCTTCATGCAGAATAAAGCTCTGTGCTTTCAGAGGGATGTTAGAAATGGCATTAAAAAGAACAATAATGATACTGCTTTCATCTGAGTGTTGCATTCATGCTGCCAGTGATAGGTAACCTGTCCTTGACTTGTCATTCATGCTGTCAGTGATGGGTAACCTGTCCTTGACTTGTCATTCATGCTGCCAGTGATAGGTAACCTGTCCTTGACTTGTCATTCATGCTGCCAGTGATAGGTAACCTGTCCTTGACTTGTCATTCATGCTGCCAGTGATGGGTAACGTGTCATTGACTTGTCATTCGTGCTGCCAGTGATAGGTAACCTGTCCTTGACTTGTCATTCATGCTGCCAGTGATAAGTAACCTGTCCTTGACTTGTCATTCATGCTGTCAGTGATAAGTAACCTGTCCTTGACTTGTCATTCATGCTGCCAGTGATAGGTAACCTGTCCTTGACTTGTCATTCATGCTGCCAGTGATAGGTAACCTGTCCTTGACTTGTCATTCATGCTGCCAGTGATAGGTAACCTGTCCTTGACTTGTCATTCATGCTGCCAGTGATGGGTAACGTGTCATTGACTTGTCATTCGTGCTGCCAGTGATAGGTAACCTGTCCTTGACTTGTCATTCATGCTGCCAGTGATAAGTAACCTGTCCTTGACTTGTCATTCATGCTGTCAGTGATAAGTAACCTGTCCTTGACTTGTCATTCATGCTACCAGTGATAGGTAACCTGTCCTTGACTTGTCATTCATGTTGTCAGTGACAGGTAACCTGTCCTTGACTTGTCATTCATGCTGCCAGTGATAGGTAACCTGTCCTTGACTTGTCATTCATGCTGCCAGTGATAGGTAACCTGTCCTTGACTTGTCATTCATGCGGCCAGTGATAAGTAACCTGTCCTTGACTTGTCATTCATGCTACCAGTGATAGGTAACCTGTCCTTGACTTGTCATTCATGTTGTCAGTGACAGGTAACCTGTCCTTGACTTGTCATTCATGCTGTCAGTGATAAGTAACCTGTCCTTGACTTGTCATTCATTCATGCTGCCAGTGATAGGTGACCTGTCCTTGACTTGTCATTCATGTTGCCAGTGATAGGTAACCTGTCCTTGACTTGTCATTCATCCTGCCAGTGATAGGTAACCTGTCCTTGACTTGTCATTCATTCATGCTGCCAGTGATAGGTAACCTGTCCTTGACTTGTCATTCATGCTGCCAGTGATAGGTAACCTGTCCTTGACTTGTCATTCATTCATGCTGTCAGTGATAGGTAACCTGTCCTTGACTTGTCATTCATTCATGCTGCCAGTGATAGGTAACCTGTCCTTGACTTGTCATTCATTCATGCTGCCAGTGATGGGTAACCTGTCCTTGACTTGTCATTCATTCATGCTGCCAGTGATAGGTAACCTGTCCTTGACCTGTCATTCATGCTGCCAGTGATAGGTAACCTGTCCTTGACTTGTCATTCATGCTGTCAGTGATGGGTAACCTGTCCTTGACTTGTCATTCATGCTGCCAGTGATAGGTAACCTGTCCTTGACTTGTCATTCATGCTGCCAGTGATAGGTAACCTGTCCCTGACTTGTCATTCATGCTGTCAGTGACAGGTAACCTGTCCTTGACTTGTCATTCATGCTGTCAGTGATAGGTAACCTGTCCTTGACTTATCATTCATGCTGTCAGTGATGGGTAACCTGTCCTTGACTTGTCATTCATGCTGCCAGTGATAGGTAACCTGTCCTTGACTTGTCATTCATGCTGTCAGTGATGGGTAACCTGTCCTTGACTTGTCATTCATGCTGCCAGTGATAGGTAACCTGTCCTTGACTTGTCATTCATGCTGCCAGTGATAGGTAACCTGTCCTTGACTTGTCATTCATGCTGTCAGTGATAGGTAACCTGTCCTTGACTCATCATTCTCAGGAGCAATAAGCTAACACTTGTGGTTGTTGTCATTCAAATGTATTGAGGGACTGATGCGTATTGAGGGACTTATGGATATTGAGGGACTGATGGCTATTGAGGGTATTGAGGGACTGATGGGTATTGAGGGACTGATGGGTATTGAGGGGCTGATGGGTATTGAGGGACTGATGGGTGTTGAGGGACTGATGGCTATTGAGGGACTGATGGGTATTGAGGGACTGATGGGTATTGAGGGACTGATGGGTATTGAGGGACTGATGGGTATTGAGGGACTGATGGGTATTGAGGGTATTGAGGGACTGATGGGTATTGAGGGTATTGAGGGGCTGATGGGTATTGAGGGACTGATGGGTATTGAGGGACTGATGGGTATTGAGGGTATTGAGGGTATTGAGGGGCTGATGGGTATTGAGGGACTGATGGGTATTGAGGGACTGATGGGTATTGAGGGACTGATGGGTATTGAGGGGCTAATGGGTATTGAGGGTATTGAGGGACTGATGGGTATTGAGGGACTGATGGGTATTGAGGGGCTGATGGGTATTGAGGGTATTGAGGGACTGATGGGTATTGAGGGACTGATGGGTATTGAGGGACTGATGGATATTGAGGGACTGATGGGTATTGAGGGGCTGATGGGTATTGAGGGACTGATGGGTATTGAGGGGCTGATGGGTATTGAGGGACTGATGGGTATTGAGGGGCTGATGGGTATTGAGGGACTGATGGGTATTGAGTGACTGATGGGTATTGAGGGTCTGATGGGTATTGAGGGGCTGATGGGTATTGAGGGACTGATGGGTATTGAGGGTCTGATGGGTAACCTGTCCTTGACTTGTCATTCATGCTGTCAGTGATAGGTAACCTGTCCTTGACTCATCATTCTCAGGAGCAATAAACTAACACTTGTGGTTGTTGTCATTCAAATGTATTGAGGGACTGATGCGTATTGAGGGACTGATGGATATTGAGGGACTGATGGGTATTGAGGGACTGATGGGTATTGAGGGACTGATGGGTATTGAGGGTATTGAGGGACTGATGGGTATTGAGGGTATTGAGGGGCTGATGGGCATTGAGGGACTGATGGGTATTGAGGGTATTGAGGGGCTGATGGGTATTAAGGGACTGATGGGTATTGAGGGACTGATGGGTATTGAGGGTATTGAGGGGCTGATGGGTATTGAGGGACTGATGGGTATTGAGGGACTGATGGGTATTGAGGGTATTGAGGGGCTGATGGGTATTGAGGGACTGATGGGTATTGAGGAACTGATG
Source organism: Oncorhynchus clarkii lewisi (assembly GCF_045791955.1). Classification (NCBI taxonomy): domain Eukaryota; kingdom Metazoa; phylum Chordata; class Actinopteri; order Salmoniformes; family Salmonidae; genus Oncorhynchus; species Oncorhynchus clarkii. The sequence continues at coordinate 3,078,447 of NC_092153.1, forward strand.
GGTATTGAGGGTATTGAGGGGCTGATGGGTATTGAGGGACTGATAGGTATTGAGGGACTGATGGGTATTGAGGGACTGATGGGTATTGAGGGACTGATTGGTATTGAGGGGCTGATGGGTATTGAGGGTATTGAGGGACTGATGGGTATTGGGGGCCTGATGGATATTGAGGGTATTGAGGGACTGATGTGTATTGAGGGACTGATGGGTATTGAGGGTATTGAGGGACTGATGGGTATTGAGGGACTGATGGGTATTGAGGGACTGATGGGTATTGAGGGGCTGATGGGTATTGAGGGACTGATGGGTATTGAGGGGCTGATGGGTATTGAGGGACTGATGGGTATTGAGTGACTGATGGGTATTGAGGGTCTGATGGGTATTGAGGGGCTGATGGGTATTGAGGGACTGATGGGTATTGAGGGTCTGATGGGTATTGAGGGTATTGAGGGACTGATGGGTATTGAGGGACTGATGGGTATTGAGGGGCTGATGGGTATTGGGGGGCTGATGGATATTGAGGGTATTGAGGGACTGATGGGTATTGAGGGACTGATGGGTATTGAGGGTATTGAGGGACTGATGGATATTGAGGGACTGATGGGTATTGAGGGGCTGATGGGTATTGAGGGGCTGATGGGTATTGAGGGACTGATGGGTATTGAGGGACTGCTGGGTATTGAGGGACTGATGGGTATTGAGGGACTGATGGGTATTGAGGGTATTGAGGGACTGATGGGTATTGAGGGTATTGAGGGACTGATGGATATTGAGGGACTGATGGGTATTGAGGATATTGAGGGACTGATGGGTATTGAGGGACTGATGGGTATTGAGGGTATTGAGGGACTGATGGGTATTGAGGGACTGATGGGTATTGAGGGACTGATGGGTATTGAGGGGCTGATGGGTATTGAGGGACTGATGGGTATTGAGGGGCTGATGGGTATTGAGGGACTGATGGGTATTGAGGGACTGATGGGTATTGAGGGTCTGATGGGTATTGAGGGTATTGAGGGACTGATGGGTATTGAGGGACTGATGGGTATTGAGGGGCTGATGGGTATTGGGGGGCTGATGGATATTGAGGGTATTGAGGGACTGATGGGTATTGAGGGACTGATGGGTATTGAGGGTATTGAGGGACTGATGGATATTGAGGGACTGATGGGTATTGAGGGGCTGATGGGTATTGAGGGACTGATGGGTATTGAGGGGCTGATGGGTATTGAGGGACTGATGGGTATTGAGGGACTGCTGGGTATTGAGGGACTGATGGGTATTGAGGGACTGATGGGTATTGAGGGACTGATGGGTATTGAGGGTATTGAGGGACTGATGGGTATTGAGGGTATTGAGGGACTGATGGATATTGAGGGACTGATGGGTATTGAGGATATTGAGGGACTGATGGGTATTGAGGGACTGATGGGTATTGAGGGTATTGAGGGACTGATGGGTATTGAGGGACTGATGGGTATTGAGGGACTGATGGGTATTGAGGGACTGATGGGTATTGAGGGACTGATGGGTATTGAGGGGCTGATGGGTATTGAGGGACTGATGGGTTTTGTAGGACTGATGGGTATTGAGGGGCTGATGGGTAATGAGGGTATTGAGGGACTGATGTGTAATGAGGGTATTGAGGGACTGATGTGTATTGAGGGACTGATGGGTATTGAGGGGCTGATGGGTATTGAGGGACTGATGGGTATTGAGGGGCTGATGGGTATTGAGGGGCTGATGGGTATAGAGGGACTGATGGGTATTGAGGGACTGATGGGTTTTGTAGGACTGGTGGGTATTGAGGGGCTGATGGGTAATGAGGGTATTGAGGGACTGATGTGTATTGAGGGACTGATGTGTATTGAGGGACTGATGGGTATTGAGGGGCTGATGGGTATAGAGGGACTGATGGGTATTGAGGAACTGATGGGTATTGAGGGTATTGAGGGGCTGATGGGTATTGAGGGACTGATGGGTATTGAGGGACTGATGGGTATTGAGGGACTGATGGGTATTGAGGGACTGATGGGTATTGAGGGACTGATGGGTATTGAGGGTATTGAGGGGCTGATGGGTATTGAGGGACTGATGGGTATTGAGGAACTGATGGGTATTGAGGGTATTGAGGGGCTGATGGGTATTGAGGGACTGATAGGTATTGAGGGACTGATGGGTATTGAGGGACTGATGGGTATTGAGGGACTGATTGGTATTGAGGGGCTGATGGGTATTGAGGGTATTGAGGGACTGATGGGTATTGGGGGCCTGATGGATATTGAGGGTATTGAGGGACTGATGTGTATTGAGGGACTGATGGGTATTGAGGGTATTGAGGGACTGATGGGTATTGAGGGACTGATGGGTATTGAGGGACTGATGGGTATTGAGGGGCTGATGGGTATTGAGGGACTGATGGGTATTGAGGGGCTGATGGGTATTGAGGGACTGATGGGTATTGAGTGACTGATGGGTATTGAGGGTCTGATGGGTATTGAGGGGCTGATGGGTATTGAGGGACTGATGGGTATTGAGGGTCTGATGGGTATTGAGGGTATTGAGGGACTGATGGGTATTGAGGGACTGATGGGTATTGAGGGGCTGATGGGTATTGGGGGGCTGATGGATATTGAGGGTATTGAGGGACTGATGGGTATTGAGGGACTGATGGGTATTGAGGGTATTGAGGGACTGATGGATATTGAGGGACTGATGGGTATTGAGGGGCTGATGGGTATTGAGGGGCTGATGGGTATTGAGGGACTGATGGGTATTGAGGGACTGCTGGGTATTGAGGGACTGATGGGTATTGAGGGACTGATGGGTATTGAGGGTATTGAGGGACTGATGGGTATTGAGGGTATTGAGGGACTGATGGATATTGAGGGACTGATGGGTATTGAGGATATTGAGGGACTGATGGGTATTGAGGGACTGATGGGTATTGAGGGTATTGAGGGACTGATGGGTATTGAGGGACTGATGGGTATTGAGGGACTGATGGGTATTGAGGGGCTGATGGGTATTGAGGGACTGATGGGTATTGAGGGGCTGATGGGTATTGAGGGACTGATGGGTATTGAGGGACTGATGGGTATTGAGGGTCTGATGGGTATTGAGGGTATTGAGGGACTGATGGGTATTGAGGGACTGATGGGTATTGAGGGGCTGATGGGTATTGGGGGGCTGATGGATATTGAGGGTATTGAGGGACTGATGGGTATTGAGGGACTGATGGGTATTGAGGGTATTGAGGGACTGATGGATATTGAGGGACTGATGGGTATTGAGGGGCTGATGGGTATTGAGGGACTGATGGGTATTGAGGGGCTGATGGGTATTGAGGGACTGATGGGTATTGAGGGACTGCTGGGTATTGAGGGACTGATGGGTATTGAGGGACTGATGGGTATTGAGGGACTGATGGGTATTGAGGGTATTGAGGGACTGATGGGTATTGAGGGTATTGAGGGACTGATGGATATTGAGGGACTGATGGGTATTGAGGATATTGAGGGACTGATGGGTATTGAGGGACTGATGGGTATTGAGGGTATTGAGGGACTGATGGGTATTGAGGGACTGATGGGTATTGAGGGACTGATGGGTATTGAGGGACTGATGGGTATTGAGGGACTGATGGGTATTGAGGGGCTGATGGGTATTGAGGGACTGATGGGTTTTGTAGGACTGATGGGTATTGAGGGGCTGATGGGTAATGAGGGTATTGAGGGACTGATGTGTAATGAGGGTATTGAGGGACTGATGTGTATTGAGGGACTGATGGGTATTGAGGGGCTGATGGGTATTGAGGGACTGATGGGTATTGAGGGGCTGATGGGTATTGAGGGGCTGATGGGTATAGAGGGACTGATGGGTATTGAGGGACTGATGGGTTTTGTAGGACTGGTGGGTATTGAGGGGCTGATGGGTAATGAGGGTATTGAGGGACTGATGTGTATTGAGGGACTGATGTGTATTGAGGGACTGATGGGTATTGAGGGGCTGATGGGTATAGAGGGACTGATGGGTATTGAGGAACTGATGGGTATTGAGGGTATTGAGGGGCTGATGGGTATTGAGGGACTGATGGGTATTGAGGGACTGATGGGTATTGAGGGACTGATGGGTATTGAGGGACTGATGGGTATTGAGGGGCTGATGGGTATTGAGGGTATTGAGGGACTGATGGGTATTGAGGGACTGATGGGTATTGAGGGTATTGAGGGACTGATGGGTATTGACCATTAGGTATTGAGGGACTGATGGGTATTGACCATTAGGTATTGAGGGACTGATGGCTATTGAGGGGCTGATGGGTATTGAGGGACTGATGGGTATTGAGGGACAGATGCGTATTGAGGGACTGATGGGTATTGAGGGACTGATGGGTATTGAGGGACTGATGGGTATTGAGGGACTGATGCGTATTGAGGGGCTGATGGGTATTGAGGGTGTTGAGGGACTGATGGTATTGAGGGACTGATGGGTATTGAGGGTATTGAGGGACTGATGGGTATTGAGGGACTGATGGGTATTGACCATTAGAAGACATAAGACTGAGACAGATGAGAATGTTTGTATTATTTTTTCATCTAGCTGATCTACTGCATTACAATACACAATACAATGTCTTTACTTTATGTACATGGCCTTCCATGGGTCAGGAGTCCTTTCCCTTTCATCTGATATTCAACAATGGCCGAGGCCTAACTGCCATTTTTCATCACTAGAATAAACAGCAAATACAAATATTGTGATGAAACATTGCATCAATTTATGTACAGAAATAACGTAATAAATTAACCTCTAGATTTACCGACTTTCGTGACATTATGCTTTAAAACGTTGAAATCTTATAAAACTTGAGACAGGAATACAAGTCAAAAATTGGAAGTGGATTTGTCCTTCTCTGAGCATTCAGGCTGGTTTAAATAAAGTAGAAAAATCTCTCCTTCGGTTCCACTTTGCTGTGATTGTGTTTCTGTGAAAGACATTGGTATTGCACGTAACACTGTTATCACAACTCTTTGATTATTTGTTCTTTGTTGTGTATTGTCAGTCTTTTATGACAGTGTGGAGTACTGAAACGTCCATGATGTTGCTGATGCAAGTCCCTGGAATCTCTTCAATGGTGCTCGAATCGATCTTCTCTTCTCTCCATGTTGTCTTCAATACATCACTGTGGTTTTCAGGAAGAGTCTTCCATCTGAGAAACAACAGAAAAATAAATATGTAAACAAAGATAGTAAACTAAGATGATGAGCAAAGATAGTAAACTATAAGATGATGAGCAAAGATAGTAAACTAAGATGATGAGCAAAGATAGTAAACTAAGATGATGAGCAAAGATAGTATACTAAGAAGATGAGCAAAGATAGTATACTAAGATGATGAGCAAAGATAGTAAACTATAAGATGATGAGCAAAGATAGTAAACTAAGATGATGAGCAAAGATAGTAAACTAAGATGATGAGCAAAGATAGTAAACTAAGAAGATGAGCAAAGATAGTAAACTATAAGATGATGAGCAAAGATAGTAAACTAAGATGATGAGCAAAGATAATAAACTAAGATGATGAGCAAAGATAGTAAACTAAGATGATGAGCAAAGATAGTAAACTATAAGATGATGAGCAAAGATAGTAAACTATAAGATGATGAGCAAAGATAGTAAACTAAGATGATGAGCAAAGATAGTAAACTATAAGATGATGAGCAAAGATGGTAAACTAAGATGATGAGCAAAGATAGTAAACTAAGATGAGCAAAGATAGTATACTAAGATGATGAGCAAAGATAGTAAACTATAAGATGATGAGCAAAGATAGTAAACTAAGATGATGAGCAAAGATAGTAAACTAAGATGATGAGCTGTCACGCCCTGACCATAGTTTACTTTGTATTTTCTATGTTTTGGTTGGTCAGGGTGTGATCTGAGTGGGCATTCTATGTTACATGTCTAGTTTGTCCAGTTCTATGTTCGGCCTGATATGGTTCTCAATCAGAGGCAGGTGTTCGTCATTGTCTCTGATTGGGAACCATATTTAGGTAGCCTGGGTTTCACTGTGTGTTTGTGGGTGATTGTTCCTGTCTATGTGTTTTCACCAGATAGGCTGTTTAGGTTTTCGTTACGTTCGTTACGTTCTTTATTTTGTAGTATTTGTATTGATTCGTGTTTTACATTTGTTCATTAAAACATGGATCGCAATCTACACGCTGCATTTTGGTCCGACTCTCCTTCTCATCAAGAAGACCGTTACAGAATCACCCACCACAAAAGGACCAAGCAGCGTGTCAACAGGCAGGAGCAGCGCGAGGAGAAGCGCAATAAGGATTTCTGGACATGGGAGGAAATCCTCGACGGGAGAGGACCCTGGGCTAAACCAGGGGAGTGTAGCCGCACTAAGGTGCAGCGGGAGAAGAAACAACAGGAACAGCCCAAGGAGGAGTACAGTATGGAGTATACTACTTGGGAGGAGATCGACAGGTGGGCGGCCGACCCAGGGAGAGTGCCGGAGCCCGCCTGGGATTCGCTGGAGCAGTGCGAGGAAGGTTACCGTAGAATGGAGGCGGTGAAAGCAGAGAGGCGCTGGTATGAGAAGGCAGCACGGCGACGCGGATGGAAGCCTGAGAGGCAGCCCCAAAAATTTCTTGGGGGGGGGCTAACAGGGAGTATGGCTACGCCAGGTAGGAGACCTGCGCAAACTCCCTGTGCTTACCGGGGGGCTAGAGAGACCGGACAGGCACCGTGTTATGCAGTGGTGCGCACGGTGTCTCCAGTGCGGGTGCATAGCCCGGTGCGGTATATTCCAGCTCCGCGTGTCTGCCGGGCTAGATTGAGCGTCGAGCCTAATGCCATGAAGCCGGCTCTACGCAGCTGGTCCCCAGTGCGTCTCCTTGGGCCGGCTTACATGGCACCAGCTTTGCGCTCGGTGTCTCCGGTTCGCCTGCATAGTCCAGTGCGGGCTATTCCACCTCGCCGCACTGGCAGGGCGACCGTGAGCATTCAACCAGGTAAGGTTGGGCAGGCTCGGTGCTCAAGAGCTCCAGTGTGCCTGCACGGTCCGGTTTTTCCAGTACCACCTCCACACCCCAGCCCTCCGGTAGCAGCTCCCCGCACCAGGCTTCCTGTGCGTGTCCTCGGCCCAGTACCACCAGTGCCAGCACCACGCATCAGGCCTACAGTGCGCCTCGCCTGTCCAGCGCTGTCGGAGCCTTCCTCCTCTCCAGCGCTGTCGGAGTCTCCCGCCTGTTTAGCGCTGTCAGAGCTTTCCGCCTCTACAGCGCTGCCGGAGTCTCCCGCCTGTTCAGAACTGCCAGTTAGCATAGAGCTGCCAGTTAGCATAGAGCTGCCAGTTAGCTTAGAGCTGCCAGTTAGCAAGGAGCTGCCAGTCTGCAAGGAGCTGCCAGTCTGCAAGGAGCTGCCAGTCTGCATGGAGCTGCCAGTCTGCATAGAGCTGCCAGTCTGCATGGAGCTGCCAGTCTGCAAGGAGCCGCCAGAGCTGCCTGTCTGCAGGATGCCGCCAAAGCTGCCAGTCTGCAAGGAGCCGCCAGAGCTGCCAGTCTGCAAGGAGCCGCCAGAGCTGCCAGTTAGCATGGAGCAGCCAGGGCCGCCAGTCAGCATGGAGCAGCCAGGGCCGCCAGTCAGCATGGAGCAGCCAGGGCCGCCAGTCAGCATGGAGCAGCCAGGGCCGCCAGTCAGCATGGAGCAGCCAGTCAGCATGGAGCAGCCAGTCAGCATGGAGCAGCCAGAGCAGCCAGTCAGCATGGAGCAGCCAGAGCTGCCAGTCAGCATGGAGCAGCCAGTCAGCATGGAGCAGCCAGAGCTGTCAGTCAGCATGGAGCAGCCAGTCAGCATGGAGCAGCCAGAGCTACCAGTCATCATGGAGCAGCCAGTCAGCATGGAGCAGCCAGAGCTGCCAGTCGACCAGACTCTTCCAGAGCTGCCAGTCGACCAGACTCTTCCAGAGCTGCCAGTCGACCAGACTCTTCCAGATCTGCCAGTCGTCCAGACTCTTCCAGATCTGCCAGTCGTCCAGACTCTTCCAGATCTGCCAGTCGTCCAGACTCTTCCAGATCTGCCAGTCGTCCAGACTCTTCCAGATCTGCCAGTCGTCCAGACTCTTCCAGATCTGCCAGTCGTCCAGACTCTTCCAGATCTGCCAGCCGTCCAGACTCTTCCAGATCTGCCAGTCGACCAGACTCTTCCAGATCTGCCAGTCGACCAGACTCTTCCAGATCTGCCAGTCGACCAGACTCTTCCAGATCTGCCAGTCGTCCAGACTCTCTCAGATCTGCCAGTCGACCAGATTCTCCCAGATCCGCCAGTCGACCAGATTCTTCCAGATCTGCTAGTCGACCAGGATCTGCTGAAACCGCCAGCCAGCCAGGTTCTGGTAGTTTCTACTACCTGCCTGGGCTTCCTCTCAGTGCTGAGCTTCTTCTCAGTGCTGAGCTTCCTCTCAGTGCTGAGCTACCCATCTGTCCCGAGTTACCTCTGTCCCGAGCTGTCCCTCTGTCCCATGTTATCATTGTGGTGGGTAACCTATTTAGGGACGTTTAGGAGGGGGATTAAAACTGTCATGGAGTGGGGTCCACGTCCAGCGCCAGAGCCGCCACCGCGGACAGATGCCCACCCAGACCCTCCCCTATAGGTTCAGGTTTTGCGGCCGGAGTCCGCACCTTGGGGGGGGGGTACTGTCACGCCCTGACCATAGTTTACTTTGTATTTTCTATGTTTTGGTTGGTCAGGGTGTGATCTGAGTGGGCATTCTATGTTACATGTCTAGTTTGTCCAGTTCTATGTTCGGCCTGATATGGTTCTCAATCAGAGGCAGGTGTTCGTCATTGTCTCTGATTGGGAACCATATTTAGGTAGCCTGGGTTTCACTGTGTGTTTGTGGGTGATTGTTCCTGTCTATGTGTTTTCACCAGATAGGCTGTTTAGGTTTTCGTTACGTTCGTTACGTTCTTTATTTTGTAGTATTTGTATTGATTCGTGTTTTACATTTGTTCATTAAAACATGGATCGCAATCTACACGCTGCATTTTGGTCCGACTCTCCTTCTCATCAAGAAAACCGTTACATGAGCAAAGATAGTAAACTAAGAAGATGAGCAAAGATAGTATACTAAGATGATGAGCAAAGATAGTAAACTAAGATGATGAGCAAAGATAGTAAACTAAGATGATGAGCAAAGATAGTAAACGATAAGATGATGAGCAAAGATAGTAAACTAAGATGATGAGCAAAGATAGTAAACTAAGATGATGAGCAAAGATAGTAAACTAAGATGATGAGCAAAGATAGTAAACTAAGATGATGAGCAAAGATAGTAAACTAAGATGATGAGCAAAGATAGTAAACTAAGATGATGAGCAAAGATAGTAAACTAAGATGATGAGCAAAGATAATAAACTAAGATGATAAGCAAAGATAGTAAACTAAGATGACCAAAGATAGCAAACTAAAATACATAAGAGTATTGTTCTGTATATATAAATTGTTTTCTAGAGCCTCTCGTCTGTTGTCTGTTAAAAACGCTCTTTGGAAAGATTTATTACTGCATGTAAGTTATGCAAATGATGTCTATGCAAATACATCAGGAGGACAATTAAGACAGCCATTAATTACGGGGCCTTGCTCTTTTTTTTGCTTCACTGACATTAAATTAAATTTCCCTTTTAACGGTTTAGATGTTTGATCTGCTAACAAAGAGGGAGCAAGTCCCTGTCGGGGAACTCTGCAGCAGGAGAGAGAGAGGAGGGAGCAAGTCCCTGTCGGGGAACTCTGCAGCAGAGAGAGAGAGGAGGGAGCAAGTCCCTGTCGGGGAACTCTGCAGCAGGAGAGAGAGAGGAGGGAGCAAGTCCCTGTCGGGGAACTCTGCAGCAGGAGAGAGAGAGGAGGGAGCAAGTCCCTGTCGGGGAACTCTGCAGCAGGAGAGAGAGGAGGGAGCAAGTCCCTGTCGGGGAACTCTGCAGCAGGAGAGAGAGAGGAGGGAGCAAGTCCCTGTCGGGGAACTCTGCAGCAGGAGAGAGAGAGGAGGGAGCAAGTCCCTGTCGGGGAACTCTGCAGCAGGAGAGAGAGAGGAGGGAGCAAGTCCCTGTCAGGGGACTCTGCAGCAGAGAGAGGGAGGGGAGCAAGTCCCTGTCGGGGAACTCTGCAGCAGAGAGAGAGAGGGGAGCAAGTCCCTGTCGGGGAACTCTGCAGCAGGAGAGAGAGGAGGGAGCAAGTCCCTGTCGGGGAACTCTGCAGCAGAGAGAGAGAGGAGGGAGCAAGTCCCTGTCGGGGAACTCTGCAGCAGAGAGAGAGAGGAGGGAGCAAGTCCCTGTCGGGGAACTCTGCAGCAGAGAGAGAGAGGAGGGAGCAAGTCCCTGTCGGGGAACTCTGCAGCAGAGAGAGAGAGGAGGGAGCAAGTCCCTGTCGGGGAACTCTGCAGCAGGAGAGAGAGAGAGGAGGGAGCAAGTCCCTGTCGGGGAACTCTGCAGCAGGAGAGAGAGGAGAGGGGAGCAAGTCCCTGTCGGGGAACTCTGCAGCAGGAGAGAGAGGGAGAGGAGGGAGCAAGTCCCTGTCGGGGAACTCTGCAGCAGAGAGAGAGGGAGAGGAGGGAGCAAGTCCCTGTCGGGGAACTCTGCAGCAGAGAGAGAGAGAGGGGGTAGATGGGGACTGGAGCAGAGAGAGAGGGGGTAGATGGGGTCTGTGGGGGGGCTGCAGCAGAGAGAGAGAGAGGGGGGGTAGATGGGGTCTGCAGCAGAGAGAGAGGGGGTAGATGGGGACTGGAGCAGAGAGAGAGGGGGTAGATGGGGTCTGTGGGGGGGTTGCAGCAGAGAGAGAGGGGGTAGATGGGGACTGGAGCAGAGAGAGAGGGGGTAGATGGGGTCTGTGGGGGGGCTGCAGCAGAGAGAGAGGGGGTAGATGGGGACTGGAGCAGAGAGAGAGGGGGTAGATGGGGACTGGAGCAGGAGAGAGGGGGGGTAGATGGGGTCTGTCTGGGAACTCTGCAGCAGGAGAGAGAGAGGGGGTAGATGGGGACTGGAGCAGAGAGAGAGGGGGTAGATGGGGACTGGAGCAGAGAGAGAGGGGGTAGATGGGGTCTGTGAGGGGGACTGGAGCAGGAGAGAGAGGGGTAGATGGGGTCTGTGAGGGGGACTGGAGCAGGAGAGAGGGGGGGTAGATGGGGTCTGTCTGGGAACTCTGCAGCAAGAGAGAGAAGGGGTAGATGGGGTCTGTGGGGGACTTCAGCAGGAGAATGAGGGGGTAGATGGGGTCTGTGGGGGGACTGCAGCAGGAGATAGAGGGGGCAGATGGGGTCTGTGGGGGACTCTGCAGCAGGAGAGAGAGGGGGTAGATGGGGTCTGTGGGGGACTTCAGCAGGAGAGAGAGGGGGTAGATGGGGTCTGTTGGGGGACTGGAGCAGGAGAGAGAGGGTAGATGGGGTCTGTGGGGGAACTCTGCAGCAGAGAGAGAGGGGGTAGATGGGGTCTGTGGGGGAATTCTGCAGCAGAGAGAGGGGGTAGATGGGGTCTATGGGGGACTGCAGCAGAGAGAGAGAGGGGGTAGATGAGGTCTGTGGGGGGACTGGAGCAGGAGAGAGGGGGGTAGATGAGGTCTGTGGGGGGACTGGAGCAGGAGAGAGAGGGGGTAGATGGGGTCTGTGGGGAACTCTGCAGCAGGAGAGAGAGGGGGTAGATGAGGTCTGTGGGGGAACTGGAGCAGGAGAGAGAGGGGGTAGATGGGGTCTGTAGGGGAATTCTGCAGCAGAGAGAGGGGGTAGATGGGGTCTATGGGGGACTGCAGCAGAGAGAGAGAGGGGGTAGATGGGGTCTGTGGGGAACTCTGCAGCAGGAGAGAGAGGGGATAGATGGGGTCTGTGGGGGAACTCTGCAGCAGAGAGAGAGGGTAGATGGTGTCGGTGGGGGGACTGGAGCAGGAGAGAGAGGGGGTAGATGGGGTTTGTGGGGGAACTCTGCAGGAGGAGAGAGAGGGGGTAGATGGGGTCTGTGGGGGACTCTGCAGGAGGAGAAAGAGGGGGTAGATGGGGTCTGTGGGGGACTCTGCAGCAGGAGAGAGGGGGTAGATGGGGTCTGTGGGGGGACTGTAGCAGGAGAGAGAGGGGGTAGATGGGGTCTGTAGGGGACTGGAGCAGGAGAGAGAGGGGGTAGATGGGGTGTACTGTCGTTCTGATACACAGAGCAATGAGAGCATCTGAAATGCTCTGAAACACCTTCATAACAGATAGTAATAGTATTATCCACTCAACACCTCCATAACAGATAGTAATAGTATTATCCACTCAACACCTCAGTAACAGATAGGATAGTATTATCCACTCAACACCTTCATAACAGATAGTAATAGTATTATCCACTCAACACCTCCATAACAGATAGTAATAGTATTATCCACTCAACACCTCCGTCACAGATAGTAATAGTATTATCCACTCAACACCTCCATAACAGATAGTAATAGTATTATCCACTCAACACCTCCGTCACAGATAGTAATAGTATTATCCACTCAACACCTCAGTAACAGATAGGATAGTATTATCCACTCAACACCTCCGTAACAGATAGTAATAGTATTATCCACTCAACACCTCCATAACAGATAGTAATAGTATTATCCACTCAACACCTCCGTAACAGATAGTAATAGTATTATCCACTCAACACCTCCGTCACAGATAGTAATAGTATTATCCACTCAACACCTCCGTAACAGATAGTAATAGTATTATCCACTCAACACCTCCGTAACAGATAGTAATAGTATTATCCACTCAACACCTCCGTCACAGATAGTAATAGTATTATCCACTCAACACCTCAGTAACAGATAGTAATAGTATTATCCACTCAACACCTCCATAACAGATAGTAATAGTATTATCCACTCAACACCTCAGTAACAGATAGTAATAGTATTATCCACTCAACACCTCCATAACAGATAGTAATAGTATTATCCACTCAACACCTCCATAACAGATAGTAATAGTATTATCCACTCAACACCTCCGTAACAGATAGTAATAGTATTATCCACTCAACACCTCCATAACAGATAGGATAGTATTATCCACTCAACACCTCCGTAACAGATAGTAATAGTATTATCCACTCAACACCTCCATAACAGATAGTAATAGTATTATCCACTCAACACCTTCATAACAGATAGTAATAGTATTATCCACTCAACACCTTCATAACAGATAGTAATAGTATTATCCACTCAACACCTCCGTCACAGATAGTAATAGTATTATCCACTCAACACCTCAGTAACAGATAGGATAGTATTATCCACTCAACACCTCCGTAACAGATAGTAATAGTATTATCCACTCAACACCTCCATAACAGATAGTAATAGTATTATCCACTCAACACCTTCATAACAGATAGTAATAGTATTATCCACTCAACACCTCCGTAACAGATAGTAATAGTATTATCCACTCAACACCTCCATAACAGATAGTAATAGTATTATCCACTCAACACCTCCGTAACAGATAGTAATAGTATTATCCACTCAACACCTCCGTAACAGATAGTAATAGTATTATCCACTCAACACCTCCATAACAGATAGTAATAGTATTATCCACTCAACACCTCCGTAACAGATAGTAATAGTATTATCCACTCAACACCTCCGTAACAGATAGTAATAGTATTATCCACTCAACACCTCCGTAACAGATAGTAATAGTATTATCCACTCAACACCTCCGTAACAGATAGTAATAGTATTATCCACTCAACACCTCCGTAACAGATAGTAATAGTATTATCCACTCAACACCTCCGTAACAGATAGTAATAGTATTATCCACTCAACACCTCCGTAACAGATAGTAATAGTATTATCCACTCAACACCTCCATAACAGATAGTAATAGTATTATCCACTCAACACCTCCGTAACAGATAGTAATAGTATTATCCACTCAACACCTCCGTAACAGATAGTAATAGTATTATCCACTCAACACCTCCATAACAGATAGTAATAGTATTATCCACTCAACACCTCCATAACAGATAGGATAGTATTATCCACTCAACACCTCCATAACAGATAGTAATAGTATTATCCACTCAACACCTCCGTAACAGATAGTAATAGTATTATCCACTCAACACCTCCGTAACAGATAGTAATAGTATTATCCACTCAACACCTCCATAACAGATAGTAATAGTATTATCCACTCAACACCTCCATAACAGATAGTAATAGTATTATCCACTCAACACCTCCATAACAGATAGTAATAGTATTATCCACTCAACACCTCCATAACAGATAGGATAGTATTATCCACTCAACACATCCATAACAGATAGTAATAGTATTATCCACTCAACACCTCCATAACAGATAGTAATAGTATTATCCACTCAACACCTCCATAACAGATAGTAATAGTATTATCCACTCAACACCTCCGTAACAGATAGTAATAGTATTATCCACTCAACACCTCCGTAACAGATAGTAATAGTATTATCCACTCAACACCTCCATAACAGATAGTAATAGTATTATCCACTCAACACCTCCGTAACAGATAGTAATAGTATTATCCACTCAACACCTCCGTAACAGATAGTAATAGTATTATCCACTCAACACCTCCGTAACAGATAGTAATAGTATTATCCACTCAACACCTCCGTAACAGATAGTAATAGTATTATCCACTCAACACCTCCATAACAGATAGGATAGTATTATCCACTCAACACCTCCGTAACAGATAGTAATAGTATTATCCACTCAACACCTCCATAACAGATAGTAATAGTATTATCCACTCAACACCTCCATAACAGATAGGATAGTATTATCCACTCAACACCTCCGTAACAGATAGTAATAGTATTATCCACTCAACACCTCCATAACAGATAGGATAGTATTATCCACTCAACACCTCCATAACAGATAGTAATAGTATTATCCACTCAACACCTCCATAACAGATAGGATAGTATTATCCACTCAACACCTCCGTAACAGATAGTAATAGTATTATCCACTCAACACCTCCGTAACAGATAGTAATAGTATTATCCACTCAACACCTCCATAACAGATAGGATAGTATTATCCACTCAACACCTCCGTAACAGATAGTAATAGTATTATCCACTCAACACCTCCGTAACAGATAGTAATAGTATTATCCACTCAACACCTCCGTAACAGATAGTAATAGTATTATCCACTCAACACCTCCGTAACAGATAGTAATAGTATTATCCACTCAACACCTCCGTAACAGATAGTAATAGTATTATCCACTCAACACCTCCGTAACAGATAGTAATAGTATTATCCACTCAACACCTTCATAACAGATAGTAATAGTATTATCCACTCAACACCTCCATAACAGATAGGATAGTATTATCCACTCAACACCTCCATAACAGATAGGATAGTATTATCCACTCAACACCTCCGTAACAGATAGTAATAGTATTATCCACTCAACACCTCCATAACAGATAGTAATAGTATTATCCACTCAACACCTTCATAACAGATAGTAATAGTATTATCCACTCAACACCTCCATAACAGATAGGATAGTATTATCCACTCAACACCTCCATAACAGATAGGATAGTATTATCCACTCAACACCTCCGTAACAGATAGTAATAGTATTATCCACTCAACACCTCCATAACAGATAGGATAGTATTATCCACTCAACACCTCCATAACAGATAGGATAGTATTATCCACTCAACACCTCCGTAACAGATAGTAATAGTATTATCCACTCAACACCTCCGTAACAGATAGTAATAGTATTATCCACTCAACACCTCCGTAACAGATAGGATAGTATTATCCACTCAACACCTCCGTAACAGATAGTAATAGTATTATCCACTCAACACTTAACTATTAAAAACTGTTTATCAATTAGATTGCTGCCACACAGACCAACGGCGTTAGTTTAACTCAACGTAAACACCCGGACATGTAGGCAACTAGGATAAGGAAGGATGAGCCATTCAGAAGCTGCCGTACCTTGTATCGCTGCCTCTGCGTCAGTCCTGCCGTTACCTTGGTTACCGTTGTCTACTTCCTGGGTCAGTGAGTCTGATTGGAGGGTAATGATGACGGAGAGGCAGGAGTTTAGTCATTAATTATCACACCTAATTACTAGTAAATGAGAAGTAAAAGGGTAATGCATTCATTTTCATAAAGGAACTTAAATGACAACGTAAAACTGCACCATGAAGTCAAAATTAAGAATAAATTGTCAAATGTAAAAACGTTTTTTATACCTTTTTTAACCTTTATTTAACTAGGCAAGTCAGTTAAGAACAAATTCTTATTTTCAATGACGGCCTAGGAACAGTGGGTTAACTGCCTGTTCAGGGGCAGAACGACAGATTTGTACCTTGTCAGCTCGGGGGTTTGAACTTGCAACCTTCCGGTTACTAGTCCAACACTCTAACCACTAGGCTACCCTGCCACCTCTACACTCTAACCACTAGGCTCCCCTGCCGCCTCTACACTCTAACCACTAGGCTACCCTGCCGCCTCCACACTCTAACCACTAGGCTACCCTGCCGCCTCTACACTCTAACCACTAGGCTACCCTGCCGCCTCTACACTCTAACCACTAGGCTACCCTGCCGCCTCCACACTCTAACCACTAGGCTACCCTGCCACCTCTACACTCTAACCACTAGGCTACCCTGCCACCTCTACACTCTAACCACTAGGCTCCCCTGCCGCCTCTACACTCTAACCACTAGGCTACCCTGCCGCCTCTACACTCTAACCACTAGGCTACCCTGCCGCCTCTACACTCTAACCACTAGGCTACCCTGCCGCCTCTACACTCTAACCACTAGGCTACCCTGCCGCCTCTACACTCTAACCACTAGGCTACCCTGCCGCCTCTACACTCTAACCACTAGGCTACCCTGCCACCTCTACACTCTAACCACTAGGCTACCCTGCCGCCTCTACACTCTAACCACTAGGCTACCCTGCCGCCTCTACACTCTAACCACTAGGCTACCCTGCCGCCTCTACACTCTAACCACTAGGCTACCCTGCCGCCTCTACACTCTAACCACTAGGCTACCCTGCCGCCTCTACACTCTAACCACTAGGCTCCCCTGCCGCCTCTACACTCTAACCACTAGGCTCCCCTGCCGCCTCTACACTCTAACCACTAGGCTCCCCTGCCGCCTCTACACTCTAACCACTAGGCTCCCCTGCCGCCTCTACACTCTAACCACTAGGCTCCCCTGCCGCCTCTACACTCTAACCACTAGGCTACCCTGCCGCCTCTACACTCTAACCACTAGGCTACCCTGCCTCCTCTACACTCTAACCACTAGGCTACCCTGCCGCCTCTACACTCTAACCACTAGGCTCCCCTGCCGCCTCTACACTCTAACCACTAGGCTACCCTGCCTCCTCTACACTCTAACCACTAGGCTACCCTGCCGCCTCTACACTCTAACCACTAGGCTCCCCTGCCGCCTCTACACTCTAACCACTAGGCTCCCCTGTAATGTAGCCTGGAGACTTACCACAGAGGGCTCTGTCTGACGCTACAGTCTGCTGCAGAGTCTGCTCAGCATGGTCTCTCAGTTTACACTCAAACTGCAGAGCCTCCTGAAGTTTCCTCTTACTCTTCTTCTCTTTCTTCAGACGCTTCTGGATCAGCACTGAAATACACACAACAGTTGAGAATTGTGAGGAATTGCAGTGCTTGTTTTCAGGGCTCACTAGAAACAGAGATGAGTAGTATGGTGTGCCGGTGGGTTGTGGGTAATGTAGTGTAGTGTGCAGTGTGTTGTGGGTAATGTAGTGTTAACCGACCTCTGTTTTTCTGCTCCATGGTGAGCTGTCTCTCCAGTGTCTCTCTTAGCGCCCTCTCTCTGAACAGTTCACTGTGGGTAATGTAGTGTAGTGTGCAGTGTGTTGTGGGTAATGTAGTGTAGTGTGCAGTGTGTTGTGGGTAATGTAGTGTTAACCGACCTCTGTTTTTCTGCTCCATGGTGAGCTGTCTCTCCAGTGTCTCTCTTAGCTCCCTCTCTCTGAACAGTTCACTGTGGGTAATGTAGTGTAGTGTAGTATGCAGTGTGTTGTGGGTAATGTAGTGTTAACCAACCTCTGTTTTTCTGCTCCATGGTGAGCTGTCTCTCCAGTGTCTCTCTTAGCTCCCTCTCTCTGAACAGTTCACTGTGGGTAATGTAGTGTAGTGTGCAGTGTGTTGTGGGTAATGTAGTGTAGTATGCAGTGTGTTGTGGGCAATGTAGTGTTAACCAACCTCTGTTTTTCTGCTCCATGGTGAGCTGTCTCTCCAGTGTCTCTCTTAGCTCCCTCTCTCTGAACAGTTCACTGTGGGTAATGTAGTGTAGTGTAGTATGCAGTGTGTTGTGGGTAATGTAGTGTTAACCAACCTCTGTTTTTCTGCTCCATGGTGAGCTGTCTCTCCAGTGTCTCTCTTAGCTCCCTCTCTCTGAACAGTTCACTGTGGGTAATGTAGTGTAGTGTGCAGTGTGTTGTGGGTAATGTAGTGTAGTATGCAGTGTGTTGTGGGCAATGTAGTGTTAACCAACCTCTGTTTTTCTGCTCCATGGTGAGCTGTCTCTCCAGTGTCTCTCTTAGCTCCCTCTCTCTGAACAGTTCACTGTGGGTAATGTAGTGTAGTGTAGTATGCAGTGTGTTGTGGGTAATGTAGTGTAGTGTGCAGTGTGTTGTGGGTAATGTAGTGTTAACCGACCTCTGTTTTTCTGCTCCATGGTGAGCTGTCTCTCCAGTGTCTCTCTTAGCTCCCTCTCTCTGAACAGTTCACTGTGGGTAATGTAGTGTAGTGTAGTATGCAGTGTGTTGTGGGTAATGTAGTGTAGTGTGCAGTGTGTTGTGGGTAATGTAGTGTTAACCGACCTCTTTTTTTCTGCTCCATGGTGAGCTGTCTCTCCAGTGTCTCTCTTAGCTCCCTCTCTCTGAACAGTTCACTGTGGGTAATGTAGTGTAGTGTGCAGTGTGTTGTGGGTAATGTAGTGTAGTATGCAGTGTGTTGTGGGTAATGTAGTGTTAACCAACCTCTGTTTTTCTGCTCCATGGTGAGCTGTCTCTCCAGTGTCTCTCTTAGCTCCCTCTCTCTGAACAGTTCACTGTGGGTAATGTAGTGCAGTGTGCAGTGTGTTGTGGGTAATGTAGTGTTAACCGACCTCTGTTTTTCTGCTCCATGGTGAGCTGTCTCTCCAGTGTCTCTCTTAGCTCCCTCTCTCTGAACAGTTCCATCTTCAGCTCTGACTTCTCCGTCTGCACCTGTTTGTCCTGAGCGCGCGTGTTGTCTATGGCAACCTTCAGCAAGCCCTGCTTGGAGGGCACAGAGTAAGACACACATCAAGAGGCTGTTACACTAAATCTATACATCACTGTACTGTGTAGTCTCTACATCTCTAATCTAAATCTATACATCACTGTAGTGTGTAGTCTCTACATCTCTAATCTATACATCACTGTAGTGTGTAGTCTCTACATCTCTAATCTAAATCTATACATCACTGTACTGTGTAGTCTCTACATCTCTAATCTAAATCTATACATCACTGTAGTGTGTAGTCTCTACATCTCTAATCTATACATCACTGTAGTGTGTAGTCTGATGTAGAGTGTAGTCTCTACATCTCTAATCTAAATCTATACATCACTGTAGTGTGTAGTCTGATGTAGTGTGTAGTCTCTACATCTCTAATCTATACATCAGTGTAGTGTGTAGTCTCTACATCTCTAATCTAAATCTATACATCACTGTAGTGTGTAGTCTGATGTAGTGTGTAGTCTCTACATCTCTAATCTAAATCTATACATCACTGTAGTGTGTAGTCTGATGTAGTGTGTAGTCTCTACATCTCTAATCTAAATCTATACATCACTGTAGTGTGTAGTCTGATGTAGTGTGTAGTCTCTACATCTCTAATCTAAATCTATACATCACTGTAGTGTGTAGTCTGATGTAGTGTGTAGTCTGATGTAGTGTGTAGTCTCTACATCTCTAATCCATACATCACTGTAGTGTGTAGTCTGATATAGTGTGTAGTCTCTACATTTATTATCTCCAGTCAAAATGTTTACTTTAATTTTTAAAAATTCAAAACAAATATGCTGGAGGTTTAAATAATGATTGGTGATCCCCAAGAGACACAGTTAGAGAGATGAGATGATCCCCAAGATACACAGTTAGAGAGATGAGATGATCCCCAAGAGACACAGATAGAGAGATGAGATGATCCCCAAGAGACACAGTTAGAGAGATGAGATGAGGTGATCCCCAAGAGACACAGTTAGAGAGATGAGATGATCCCCAAGAGACACAGTTAGAGAGATGAGATGATCCCCAAGAGACACAGTTAGAGAGATGAGATGATCCCCAAGAGACACAGATAGAGAGATGAGATGAGGTGATCCCCAAGAGACACAGATAGAGAGATGAGATGATCCCAGAGAGACACAGTTAGAGAGATGAGATGAGGTGATCCCCAAGAGACACAGTTAGAGAGATGAGATGAGGTGATCCCCAAGAGACACAGTTAGAGAGATGAGATGAGGTGATCCCCAAGAGACACAGTTAGAGAGATGAGATGAGGTGATCCCCAAGAGACACAGATAGAGAGATGAGATGATCCCCAAGAGACACAGTTAGAGAGATGAGATGATCCCCAAGAGACACAGTTAGAGAGATAAGATGAGGTGGAGCCCAGAGACACAGTTAGAGAGATGAGATGATCCCCAAGAGACACAGTTAGAGAGATGAGATGAGGTGATCCCCAAGAGACACAGTTAGAGAGATGAGATGAGGTGATCCCCAAGAGACACAGTTAGAGAGATGAGATGAGGTGATCCCCAAGAGACACAGTTAGAGAGATGAGATGAGGTGATCCCCAAGAGACACAGATAGAGAGATGAGATGAGGTGATCCCCAAGAGACACAGTTAGAGAGATGAGATGAGGTGATCCCCAAGAGACACAGTTAGAGAGATGAGATGAGGTGATCCCCAAGAGACACAGTTAGAGAGGTGAGATGAGGTGATCCCCAAGAGACACAGTTAGAGAGATGAGATGAGGTGATCCCCAAGAGACACAGTTAGAGAGATGAGGTGATCCCCAAGAGACACAGTTAGAGAGATGAGATGAGGTGATCCCCAAGAGACACAGTTAGAGAGATGAGATGATCCCCAAGAGACACAGATAGAGAGATGAGATGATCCCCCAGAGACACAGTTAGAGAGATGAGATGATTCCCAAGAGACACAGTTAGAGAGATGAGGTGATCCCCAAGAGACACAGTTAGAGAGATGAGATGATCCCCAAGAGACACAGTTAGAGAGATGAGATGATCCCCAAGAGACACAGTTAGAGAGATGAGATGATCCCCAAGAGACACAGTTAGAGAGATGAGATGAGGTGATCCCCAAGAGACACAGTTAGAGAGATGAGATGAGGTGATCCCCAAGAGACACAGATAGAGAGATGAGATGAGGTGATCCCCAAGAGACACAGTTAGAGAGATGAGATGATCCCCAAGAGACACAGATAGAGAGATGGGATGATCCCCCAGAGACACAGTTAGAGAGATGAGATGATCCCCAAGAGACACAGTTAGAGAGATGAGGTGATCCCCCAGAGACACAGTTAGAGAGATGAGATGAGGTGATCCCCAAGAGACACAGTTAGAGAGATGAGATGTTCCCCAAGAGACACAGTTAGAGAGATGAGATGATCCCCAAGAGACACAGTTAGAGAGATGAGATGATCCCCAAGAGACACAGTTAGAGAGATGAGATGAGGTGATCCCCAAGAGACACAGTTAGAGAGATGAGATGAGGTGATCCCCAAGAGACACAGATAGAGAGATGAGATGAGGTGATCCCCCAGAGACACAGTTAGAGAGATGAGATGATCCCCAAGAGACACAGTTAGAGAGATGAGATGAGGTGATCCCCAAGAGACACAGATAGAGAGATGAGATGAGGTGATCCCCAAGAGACACAGATAGAGAGATGAGGAGGAGCCCAGAGACACAGTTAGAGAGATGAGATGAGGTGATCCCCAAGAGACACAGATAGAGAGATGAGATGAGGTGGAGCCCAGAGACACAGTTAGAGAGATGAGATGAGATGAGGTGATCCCCAAGAGACACAGTTAGAGAGATGAGATGAGGTGATCCCCAAGAGACACAGTTAGAGAGATGAGATGAGGTGATCCCCAAGAAACACAGTTAGAGAGATGAGATGATCCCCAAGAGACACAGTTAGAGAGATGAGATGATCCCCCAGAGACACAGTTAGAGAGATGAGATGATCCCCCAGAGACACAGTTAGAGAGATGAGATGATCCCCAAGAGACACAGATAGAGAGATGAGATGATCACCCAGAGACACAGTTAGAGAGATGACATGATCCCCAAGAGACACAGTTAGAGAGATGAGATGATCCCCCAGAGACACAGTTAGAGAGATGAGATGATCCCCAAGAGACACAGTTAGAGAGATGAGATGAGGTGATCCCCAAGAGACACAGTTAGAGAGATGAGATGATCCCCAAGAGACACAGTTAGAGAGATGAGATGAGGTGATCCCCAAGAGACACAGATAGAGAGATGAGATGAGGTGGAGCCCAGAGACACAGTTAGAGAGATGAGATGAGATGAGGTGATCCCCAAGAGACACAGTTAGAGAGATGAGATGAGGTGATCCCCAAGAGACACAGATAGAGAGATGAGATGAGGTGATCCCCAAGAGACACAGTTAGAGAGATGAGATGAGGTGATCCCCAAGAGACACAGTTAGAGAGATGAGATGATCCCCAAGAGACACAGTTAGAGAGATGAGATGAGGTGATCCCCAAGAGACACAGTTAGAGAGATGAGATGAGGTGATCCCCAAGAGACACAGTTAGAGAGATGAAATGATCCCCAAGAGACACAGTTAGAGAGATGAGATGAGGTGATCCCCAAGAGACACAGTTAGAGAGATGAGATGAGGTGATCCCCAAGAGACACAGTTAGATAGATGAGGTGATCCCCAAGAGACACAGTTAGAGAGATGAGGTGATCCCCCAGAGACACAGTTAGAGAGATGAGATGATCCCCAAGAGACACAGTTAGAGAGATGAGATGATCCCCAAGAGACACAGTTAGAGAGATGAGATGATCCCCAAGAGACACAGTTAGAGAGATGAGATGATCCCCCAGAGACACAGTTAGAGAGATGAGATGATCCCCCAGAGACACAGTTAGAGAGATGAGATGATCCCCAAGAGACACAGATAGAGAGATGAGATGATCCCCCAGAGACACAGTTAGAGAGATGAGATGATCCCCAAGAGACACAGTTAGAGAGATGAGATGATCCCCCAGAGACACAGTTAGAGAGATGAGATGATCCCCAAGAGACACAGTTAGAGAGATGAGATGAGGTGATCCCCAAGAGACACAGTTAGAGAGATGAGATGAGGTGATCCCCAAGAGACACAGTTAGAGAGATGAGATGAGGTGATCCCCAAGAGACACAGTTAGAGAGATGAGGTGATCCCCAAGAGACACAGTTATAGAGATGAGGTGATCCCCCAGAGACACAGTTAGAGAGATGAGATGATCCCCAAGAGACACAGTTAGAGAGATGAGATGATCCCCAAGAGACACAGTTAGAGAGATGAGATGATCCCCAAGAGACACAGTTAGAGAGATGAGATGATCCCCCAGAGACACAGTTAGAGAGATGAGATGATCCCCCAGAGACACAGTTAGAGAGATGAGATGATCCCCAAGAGACACAGATAGAGAGATGAGATGATCCCCCAGAGACACAGTTAGAGAGATGAGATGATCCCCAAGAGACACAGTTAGAGAGATGAGATGATCCCCCAGAGACACAGTTAGAGAGATGAGATGATCCCCAAGAGACACAGTTAGAGAGATGAGATGAGGTGATCCCCAAGAGACACAGTTAGAGAGATGAGATGATCCCCAAGAGACACAGTTAGAGAGATGAGATGATCCCCAAGAGACACAGTTAGAGAGATGAGATGATCCCCAAGAGACACAGTTAGAGAGATGAGATGATCCCCAAGAGACACAGATAGAGAGATGAGATGAGGTGATCCCCAAGAGACACAGATAGAGAGATGAGGAGGAGCCCAGAGACACAGTTAGAGAGATGAGATGAGGTGATCCCCAAGAGACACAGATAGAGAGATGAGATGAGGTGGAGCCCAGAGACACAGTTAGAGAGATGAGATGAGGTGATCCCCAAGAGACACAGTTAGAGAGATGAGATGAGGTGATCCCCAAGAGACACAGATAGAGAGATGAGATGAGATGATCCCCAAGAGACACAGTTAGAGAGATGAGATGAGGTGATCCCCAAGAGACACAGTTAGAGAGATGAGATGATCCCCAAGAGACACAGTTAGAGAGATGAGATGAGGTGATCCCCAAGAGACACAGTTAGAGAGATGAGATGAGGTGATTCCCAAGAGACACAGTTAGAGAGATGAGATGATCCCCAAGAGACACAGTTAGAGAGATGAGGTGATCCCCAAGAGACACAGTTAGAGAGATGAGATGAGGTGATCCCCAAGAGACATAGTTAGAGAGATGAGGTGATCCCCAAGAGACACAGTTAGAGAGATGAGGTGATCCCCCAGAGACACAGTTAGAGAGATGAGATGATCCCCAAGAGACACAGTTAGAGAGATGAGATGATCCCCAAGAGACACAGTTAGAGAGATGAGATGATCCCCAAGAGACACAGTTAGAGAGATGAGATGAGGTGATTCCCAAGAGACACAGTTAGAGAGATGAGATGATCCCCAAGAGACACAGTTAGAGAGATGAGGTGATCCCCAAGAGACACAGTTAGAGAGATGAGATGAGGTGATCCCCAAGAGACATAGTTAGAGAGATGAGGTGATCCCCAAGAGACACAGTTAGAGAGATGAGGTGATCCCCCAGAGACACAGTTAGAGAGATGAGATGATCCCCAAGAGACACAGTTAGAGAGATGAGATGATCCCCAAGAGACACAGTTAGAGAGATGAGATGATCCCCAAGAGACACAGTTAGAGAGATGAGATGATCCCCAAGAGACACAGTTAGAGAGATGAGATGATCCCCCAGAGACACAGTTAGAGAGATGAGATGATCCCCAAGAGACACAGATAGAGAGATGAGATGATCCCCCAGAGACACAGTTAGAGAGATGAGATGATCCCCAAGAGACACAGTTAGAGAGATGAGATGATCCCCCAGAGACACAGTTAGAGAGATGAGATGATCCCCAAGAGACACAGTTAGAGCGATGAGATGAGGTGATCCCCAAGAGACACAGTTAGAGAGATGAGATGATCCCCAAGAGACACAGTTAGAGAGATGAGATGATCCCCAAGAGACACAGTTAGAGAGATGAGATGAGATGATCCCCAAGAGACACAGTTAGAGAGATGAGATGATCCCCAAGAGACACAGATAGAGAGATGAGATGAGGTGATCCCCCAGAGACACAGTTAGAGAGATGAGATGATCCCCAAGAGACACAGTTAGAGAGATGAGATGATCCCCAAGAGACACAGTTAGAGAGATGAGATGATCCCCAAGAGACACAGTTAGAGAGATGAGATGAGGTGATCCCCAAGAGACACAGATAGAGAGATGAGGAGGAGCCCAGAGACACAGTTAGAGAGATGAGATGAGGTGATCCCCAAGAGACACAGATAGAGAGATGAGATGAGGTGGAGCCCAGAGACACAGTTATAGAGATGAGATGAGATGAGGTGATCCCCAAGAGACACAGTTAGAGAGATGAGATGAGGTGATCCCCAAGAGACACAGATAGAGAGATGAGATGAGGTGATCCCCAAGAGACACAGTTAGAGAGATGAGATGAGGTGATCCCCAAGAGACACAGTTAGAGAGATGAGATGATCCCCAAGAGACACAGTTAAAGAGATGAGATGAGGTGATCCCCAAGAGACACAGATAGAGAGATGAGATGAGGAAATCCCCAAGAGACACAGTTAGAGAGATAAGATGAGGTGGAGCCCAGAGACACAGTTAGAGAGATGAGATGATCCCCAAGAGACACAGATAGAGAGATGAGATGAGGTGATCCCCAAGAGACACAGTTAGAGAGATGAGATGAGGTGATCCCCAAGAGAGACAGTTAGAGAGATGAGATGAGGTGATCCCCAAGAGACACAGATAGAGAGATGAGATGATCCCCAAGAGACACAGTTAGAGAGATGAGATGAGGTGATCCCCAAGAGACACAGTTAGAGAGATGAGATTAGGTGATCCCCAAGAGACACAGTTAGAGAGATGAGATGAGGTGATCCCCAAGAGAGACAGTTAGAGAGATGAGATGAGGTGATCCCCAAGAGACACAGATAGAGAGATGAGATGATCCCCAAGAGACACAGTTAGAGAGATGAGATGAGGTGATCCCCAAGAGACACAGTTAGAGAGATGAGATTAGGTGATCCCCAAGAGACACAGTTAGAGAGATGAGATGAGGTGATCCCCAAGAGACACAGTTAGAGAGATGAGATGAGGTGGAGCCCAGAGACACAGTTAGAGAGATGAGATGAGGTGGAGCCCAGAGACTGTTCGAGAGATGAGATGAGGTGGAGTCCAGAGACGCAGATAGAGAGATGAGATGATCCCCAAGAGACACAGTTAGAGAGGTGAGATGAGGTGGAGCCCAGAGACACAGATAGAGAGATGAGATGAGGTGGAGCCCAGAGACACAGATAGAGAGATGAGGTGGAGCCCAGAGACACAGATAGAGAGATGAGGTGGAGCCCAGAGACGCAGATAGAGAGATGAGATGAGGTGGAGCCCAGAGACACAGATAGAGAGATGAGGAGGAGCCCAGAGACATAGATGAGAAGAAGTGGAGCCCAGAGACACAGATAGAGAGATGAGGTGGAGCCCAGAGACACAGATAGAGAGATGAGGAGGAGCCCAGAGACACAGACAGAGAGATGAGGTGAGGAGGAGTTACTCATCCAGATGTGTGATAACAAACTGTGAGTAGAGAAAGAAGATACAGCCTCCAATATCAAAACATGGTTCAGGAAAACATGGTCACCATTACACCTTCTGGGACGATTCAGTAGAGAACAGAGAGTAGAGCCCCACCTGGATGTTAGTGAGCAGAGTCTCTATTGACGACAGCCCCTCAGGGAAGATAAAGGGCCCGGGGAACCCTGCAGGAAGCTTCTGCCCCGAGAACGACAGCCTCTCATAGCCGTCTCCGATTGGTTCTCTGACTGGCTCTCTGAATGGCTCTCTGATTGGTTCTCTGACTGTCTGGGTGCTCAGGGAACCACAGTCATCTTGCGGACAGACAAAAGAAGATAGCAGAGAAGTCATCAGAATGCATTTACCGTTGTGTTGGGCTCTTCTGGGGAAAGACAAAGAGAGAGAGTGTGATGGTGATATTCATTATTCAGAACATGCAAAGTAGAGAAAGATTGTGATTGGCTGTGTCCACGACTAAACTACAACTGACAAACACAAGAAACCACACCCACCTCTGAACACCCAACCTTTTCAGTGTGGCACCACTGAAGACACACAGATGGAAACACACACTGTCCCCTGAGTATACTGTAATACTGTGTTCGCAGATGTCTGTTCTCCTGCACTACTGACATTGATAACTATGTCATGGCCCAGTTTAAATCACTCTCTTTGTCTTGCTCCTCACTCTCACAGCCTGCTATCTCTGCCAGGTGGCATAAAGGCAACAGCTGCTCGGTTTCTTTAATTAGTTTCAGTGTCTCTATGGCAGATTGAGTTGTGTTGTTTTACCTCCTCTACAGATCAGATTGAGTTGTGTTGTTTCACCTCCTCTACAGATCAGATTGAGTTGTGTTGTTTTACCTCTACAGATCAGATTGAGTTGTGTTGTTTCACCTCCTCTACAGATCAGATTGAGTTGTGTTGTTTCACCTCTACAGATCAGATTGAGTTGTGTTGTTTAACCTCTACAGATCAGATTGAGTTGTGTTGTTTTACCTCTACAGATCAGATTGAGTTGTGTTGTTTTACCTCTACAGATCAGATTGAGTTGTGTTGTTTTACCTCTACAGATCAGATTGAGTTGTGTTGTTTCACCTCTTCTACAGATCAGATTGAGTTGTGTTGTTTCACCTCTACAGATCAGATTGAGTTGTGTTGTTTTACCTCTACAGATCAGATTGAGTTGTGTTGTTTCACCTCCTCTACAGATCAGATTGAGTTGTGTTGTTTAACCTCCTCTACAGATCAGATTGAGTTGTGTTGTTTTACCTCTACAGATCAGATTGAGTTGTGTTGTTTCACCTCCTCTACAGATCAGATTGAGTTGTGTTGTTTTACCTCTACAGATCAGATTGAGTTGTGTTGTTTAACCTCCTCTACAGATCAGATTGAGTTGTGTTGTTTCACCTCCTCTACAGATCAGATTGAGTTGTGTTGTTTAACCTCTACAGATCAGATTGAGTTGTGTTGTTTTACCTCCTCTACAGATCAGATTGAGTTGTGTTGTTTTACCTCTACAGATCAGATTGAGTTGTGTTGTTTAACCTCCTCTACAGATCAGATTGAGTTGTGTTGTTTCACCTCCTCTACAGATCAGATTGAGTTGTGTTGTTTTACCTCTACAGATCAGATTGAGTTGTGTTGTTTCACCTCCTCTACAGATCAGATTGAGTTGTGTTGTTTAACCTCCTCTACAGATCAGATTGAGTTGTGTTGTTTATAACCTCTACAGATCAGATTGAGTTGTGTTGTTTCACCTCCTCTACAGATCAGATTGAGTTGTGTTGTTTAACCTCCTCTACAGATCAGATTGAGTTGTGTTGTTTCACCTCCTCTACAGATCAGATTGAGTTGTGTTGTTTAACCTCCTCTACAGATCAGATTGAGTTGTGTTGTTTAACCTCCTCTACAGATCAGATTGAGTTGTGTTGTTTAACCTCCTCTACAGATCAGATTGAGTTGTGTTGTTTAACCTCCTCTAGAGATCAGATTGAGTTGTGTTGTTTTACCTCTACAGATCAGATTGAGTTGTGTTGTTTTACCTCTACAGATCAGATTGAGTTGTGTTGTTTTACCTCTACAGATCAGATTGAGTTGTGTTGTTTTACCTCTACAGATCAGATTGAGTTGTGTTGTTTCACCTCTACAGATCAGATTGAGTTGTGTTGTTTTACCTCTACAGATCAGATTGAGTTGTGTTGTTTAACCTCCTCTACAGATCAGATTGAGTTGTGTTGTTTAACCTCCTCTACAGATCAGATTGAGTTGTGTTGTTTAACCTCCTCTACAGATCAGATTGAGTTGTGTTGTTTCACCTCCTCTACAGATCAGATTGAGTTGTGTTGTTTTACCTCCTCTACAGATCAGATTGAGTAAATACATCACATGTTAACCAGTGAGACCCAGGCAGCACAGTAACAGCTCTGTGAGTCTTATTTCATGTTAAGCAGTGAGACCCAGGCAGCACAACAACAGCTCTGTGAGTCTTATTTCATGTTAAGCAGTGAGACCCAGGCAGCACAGTAACAGCTCTGTGAGTCTTATTTCATGTTAAGCAGTGAGACCCAGGCAGCACAGTAACAGCTCTGTGAGTCTTATTTCATGTTAAGCAGTGAGACCCAGGCAGCACAGTAACAGCTCTGTGAGTCTTATTTCATGTTAAGCAGTGAGACCCAGGCAGCACAGTAACAGCTCTGTGAGTCTTATTTCATGTTAAGCAGTGAGACCCAGGCAGAACAGTAACAGCTCTGTGAGTCTTATTTCATGTTAAGCAGTGAGACCCAGGCAGCACAACAACGGCTCTGTGAGTCTTATTTCATGTTAAGCAGTGAGACCCAGGCAGCACAAAACAGATCTGTGAGTCTTATTTAATGTTAAGCAGTGAGACCCAGGCAGCACAACAACAGCTCTGTGAGTCTTATTTCATGTTAAGCAGTGAGACCCAGGCAGCACAACAACAGCTCTGTGAGTCTTATTTCATGTTAAGCAGTGAGACCCAGGCAGCACAGTAACAGCTCTGTGAGTCTTATTTCATGTTAAGCAGTGAGACCCAGGCAGCACAACAACAGCTCTGTGAGTCTTATTTCATGTTAA
This sequence comes from Oncorhynchus clarkii lewisi, assembly GCF_045791955.1. Classification (NCBI taxonomy): domain Eukaryota; kingdom Metazoa; phylum Chordata; class Actinopteri; order Salmoniformes; family Salmonidae; genus Oncorhynchus; species Oncorhynchus clarkii. The sequence goes on from NC_092153.1 coordinate 3,108,645, forward strand.
GCAGTGAGACCCAGGCAGAACAACAACAGCTCTGTGAGTCTTATTTCATGTTAAGCAGTGAGACCCAGGCAGAACAACAACAGCTCTGTGAGTCTTATTTCATCTCCATGTTAAGCAGTGAGACCCAGGCAGAACAGTAACAGCTCTGTGAGTCTTATTTCATCTCCATGGTAAGCAGTGAGACCCAGGCAGAACAGTAACAGCTCTGTGAGTCTTATTTCATCTCCATGTTAAGCAGTGAGACCCAGGCAGAACAGTAACAGCTCTGTGAGTCTTATTTCATCTCCATGTTAAGCAGTGAGACCCAGGCAGAACAGTAACAGCTCTGTGAGTCTTATTTCATCTCCATGTTAAGCAGTGAGACCCAGGCAGAACAGTAACAGCTCTGTGAGTCTTATTTCATCTCCATGTTAAGCAGTGAGACCCAGGCAGAACAGTAACAGCTCTGTGAGTCTTATTTCATCTCCATGTTAAGCAGTGAGACCCAGGCAGAACAGTAACAGCTCTGTGAGTCTTATTTCATGTTAAGCAGTGAGACCCAGGCAGAACAGTAACAGCTCTGTGAGTCTTATTTCATCTCCATGTTAAGCAGTGAGACCCAGGCAGAACAGTAACAGCTCTGTGAGTCTTATTTCATCTCCATGTTAAGCAGTGAGACCCAGGCAGAACAGTAACAGCTCTGTGAGTCTTATTTCATCTCCATGTTAAGCAGTGAGACCCAGGCAGAACAGTAACAGCTCTGTGAGTCTTATTTCATCTCCATGTTAAGCAGTGAGACCCAGGCAGAACAGTAACAGCTCTGTGAGTCTTATTTCATCTCCATGTTAAGCAGTGAGACCCAGGCAGAACAGTAACAGCTCTGTGAGTCTTATTTCATCTCCATGGTAACTCACTGTTTGAGAGAGGGTGGCCTTTTTCTTTTGTTGCTATGATGACTTTTTCTACGACTCACAATGAAGAACAAATTAATATGGCTTTTTAGACGAAGGTGCGTTCCACTTCATTCCAAAGCAGCTAATTGCTAATGTTTAAACTTTAGAAGTTTGGGAGGGGGAAAAAAAGTAATTTTGTGTGGAGAGGAGAGACACGGTTCTGTAGTAGAATGTTAATGAGACCAATAAAACACTAACAGCTGATCCCAACCTGGACAACCTGGTTCTAGAAACTACACAAGTAGACGTGTTAATGGTGGTGATGGAGCTTGAAGACTAGTTTACAAGCCAGGCTGTGGTGGGTACTCTGCCCTACAATACTCTGAATTACATTTACATTACATTATAATCCTAAAAACTATTTTTTTAAAGAAAAACGATAGGGCTTATGAGCAGTGGAGTTCACTGTGCTCTATCTACAGACTGTCTCAGCTTCACCTGAGTCTGATGGGGTTGAATTAGATTTACCTCACAGGCACGCACGCACGCACGCACGCACGCACACACACACACACACTTTACTCCACTTAGCTGACCAAAGCATCTTCAGCCCCCCCCCCCCCAGCCTCCAATCTTGGCAAACAGGCTAGTGCCACATTGAAGGGTAAAAAGCATGTCCCCATTCTCTCTCTGTCTCTCCCTCTCTCTCTCTCCTTCTCTCTCTCTCCCTCCCTCCCTCCCTCCCTCCCTCTCTCTCTCTCCTTCTCTCCCTCTCTCTCTCCCTCCCTCTCTCTCCCTCCCTCTCTCTCTCTCCCTCCCTCTCTCTCTCTCCCTCCCGCTCTCTCTCTCCTTCTCTCTTTCTCTCTCCCTCCCTCTCTCTCCTTCTCTCCCTCTCTCCCTCCCTCTCTCTCCTCTCTCCCCCTCTCCCTCCCTCCCTCCCTCCCTCCCTCCTCCCTCTCTCTTTTCATTTCCTCTCCCGTTCCTAAAAGCCTCCCTCTATATCAGTACTAGATGTAATTAGCAGTCTGTCAGTGTCAGGTGTTGCTCAGCGCTCGTCAAACGCAGGGCGTCCAACTGTACTTCTCCTCCTGTGGCCCCTTAGCCCCCCCCCCCCCCCCGCCTCCCCCTGCTCTGTACTGCAGCGTCATCGGGATGCAGTATGGATCCCCCTCCTCTCTCCACCCTCCCTCTCCTCCCCTCCTTTGATGTGACTGATCCTCTTTGAGTTACTGTTTTATCCATCCCTACCTCCTCTCCCTCCTCTCCTCTCCTCTCCCATCCTTCCCTCCACCCTCTTCTCCCAACCCCTCAAACTCCCTCCTGTCCCCCTCCCCCTCCTCTCTCTCTTCTTCTCCTCTTCCACTCTCCTCTCCCTTTCTCCTCTCCCTCTCTCCCTCTCCTCTCCCCCATCCTCTCATTTGCAGATCTCCCCAACCAAGGTCATTGTTTTCCATTTTTCTATTTTTTCTTTCCATCATCCTCTTTCTTATTCTCTCCTCTTCCATCCCTCCTTCCCTCTCTCCTCTCCTCCTCTTCCATCCCTCCTTCCCTCTCTCCTCTCCTCTCTCCTCTCCTCCTCTTCCATCCCTCCCTCCTTCCATCCCTCTCTCTCTCTCCCTCTCCCCTCTCCTCCTCTTCCATCCCTCTCTCCTCTCTCCTCTCCCCTCTCCTCCTCTTCCATCCCTCCTTCCCTCTCTCCTCTCCTCCTCTTCTTTCCCTCCTTCCCTCAGGCTGATGAACTCCACCAAGTGAAGCGTCCTGACTGTCAGTGGAAGTAGAGAGAGGTGAGGTCTGATGAGTTTTAAAGGAAAATGCTGTATGGTGGAAGTAGAGAGAGGTGAGGTCTGAATGAAGTTTAAAGGAAAATGCTGTATGGTGGATAAAGTGGATGAACTGTCAGACGTCTGCTGATGTTTGATCTTAACGTTAAAGTGTTCAAAGAGAGAATATAGACAGAAGAGTCTCAGACATTCTCTAATGACTCATATGTGACAGAAAGACAAGTCAGAAAAGAGAGAATATAGCTAGAAGAGTCTCAGACATTCTCTAATGACTCATATGTGACAGAAAGACAAGTCAGAAAACAAACAGGATGTTTTAAACCTATTTCTCTGTGTACACTGGATATTCAACCCCATTCAATCTCTTAAGAGAAACCAATCAAATTATGTACCACCACAATTACAACTGAACACGCCTACCAATAACTGGCATGGTTTTTCATTAGTCTATAAAACAAACCAATTGATTAAATGAAACACTAATCCAAACCGTTCCAGTGAGCCTCTCATCTATTCAGTCGTCCCACTAGTTCAGTTCCACCATTATGGACCTCTTGTCTTATTAAACTAATGTCCCACTAGTTCAGTTCCACCAATATGGACCTCTTGTCTTATTAAACTAATGTCCCACTAGTTCAGTTCCACCAATATGGACCTCTTGTCTTATTAGACTAATGTCCCACTAGTTCAGGTTCCACCATTATGGACCTCTTGTCCTATTAAACTAATGTCCCACTAGTTCAGTTCCACCATTATGGACCTCTTGTCCTATTAAACTAATGTCCCACTAGTTCAGGTTCCACCATTATGGACCTCTTGTCTTATTAGACTAATGTCCCACTAGTTCAGTTCCACCATTATGGACCTCTTGTCTTATTAAACTAATGTCCCACTAGTTCAGTTCCACCATTATGGACCTCTTGTCTTATTAAACTAATGTCCCACTAGTTCAGTTCCACCATTATGGACCTCTTGTCTTATTAAACTAATGTCCCACTAGTTCAGTTCCACCATGATGGACCTCTTGTCTTATTAGACTAATGTCCCACTAGTTCAGGTTCCACCATTATGGACCTCTTGTCTTATTAGACTAATGTCCCACTAGTTCAGGTTCCACCATTATGGACCTCTTGTCCTATTAAACTAATGTCCCACTAGTTCAGTTCCACCATTATGGACCTCTTGTCCTATTAAACTAATGTCCCACTAGTTCAGGTTCCACCATTATGGACCTCTTGTCTTATTAGACTAATGTCCCACTAGTTCAGTTCCACCATTATGGACCTCTTGTCTTATTAGACTAATGTCCCACTAGTTCAGTTCCACCATTATGGACCTCTTGTCTTATTAGACTAATGTCCCACTAGTTCAGTTCCACCATTATGGACCTCTTGTCTTATTAAACTAATGTCCCACTAGTTCAGTTCCACCATTATGGACCTCTTCGTTGATCAAACTAATGTCCCACTAAGTCCAGTTCCACCATTATGGACCTCTTGTCCTATTAAACTAATGTCCCACTAGTTCAGTTCCACCATTATGGACCTCTGTCTTATTAGACTAATGCATCCGGTTTCATATAATCATCACTGTCTTTATGACACGTCTCTTACTGGTTAAATCTGATTGGTTTAATTACATATCTGGCATATCGCGCTTCTCTGTCATCCTGCCAAACAAAAACCTGTGAAGTGTGTTTCATTTAAGTGTCCTAGTATGTAATGTAGTGACTGTACTCTCTTCTTCTCCCTCTCTCTTCTCTCTCTCTCTTCTTCTTCTTCTTCTTTCTCTCTCCTCTCTCTCTCTTCTCCCTCTCTTCTCTCTCTCTTCTCTTCTCTCTCTCTTCTTCTTCTCTCTCTCCCCTCTCTCTCTTCTCTCTCTCTCTATTCTTCTTCTTCTCTCTCTCCCCCTCTCTCTTCTCTTTCTCTTCTTCTCTCTCTCTCTCCTCTCTCTCTTCCCTCTCTCTTCTTCTCTCTCTCTCTTCCCTGTCTCTTCTGTCTCTCTTCTCCCTTTCTCTTCTTCTTCTCTCTCTTCCCCCTCTCTCTTCTTCTCTCTCTCTCTCTCTCTTCCCTCTCTCTTCCCCCTTTCTCTTCTCTCTCTCTCTTCCCTCTCCCTTCCCCCTCTCTTCCCTCTCTTCCTTCCCTCTCTCTTCTCCCTCTCTCTTCCGTCTCTCTTCTGTCTCTCTGTAAATTGTGCTGACTGTTTTGCCCTTGAACAGTCCTCATTAAGCTAATGT